>NC_141930.1:18451531-18754562 GCF_057802395.1 Ceratotherium simum simum
TATGCTGAAAATAAGGTTTTTCACAAATTAAATAAGTTGGTTTTGGAAATGAATAAAAAATCAGCCTGATTTCATTTTGTGCTAATTTTTTTTAAGGATTTTTTTACTTCTGTCTTCATTGATTAAAAATTACTGGAAATTTTATTTAACACATATTAAATACTAAAGAAAATTCTAGAATATCATAGAGAAGTTGAAACTTTGAATTCTGACGGTCTGAAAAAGAAATAATTTATAGGGAGGATATATAATACAACATAGCAAAGCTCTATTTCTTTCTTTAAATCTAGTTAGCATACTTTTCTAAAAATGTATTAAAATATCATGGCTGATTACTTGGATCTCTCGTTAAGGTTTGCTTATGTTTTCCCGATGACATTAAAGTTGAATCTGAGCCAAATCCTCAACTACAGAAATGTGTATGTTTAAAATTAAGAATCTATTCAAGTATCAACTAAACTCTCATTTCCTGACAATCTAACTTAACGTGTTTCTTATAATTAAGTCAACCTTAAACATAAACTTAAAAAAAACAAAAAAACCTTAAATCCCAACGAATATTTGCTATTCTCAAAAAATTTCACCACACAGAGAAGGTACAATTTATATGTGAGAATTATTAGTTCGCTGAAAAATATACAGGAGAAACACCAACTTCTCATATTTTAATTGAAAGCTATACTCAACTATCCATAGCATGATTCTCTTTTGGACTCTATATTATACAGTTGTGCTAATTGTCTTTGCTAGAAACTGACGAAAACGCCCCATCTATATAACGTGGCCTATTTATCAAACTTCATTCCGTGACTACCAGAATGTCAGTTACTCTCCCTCAGCTATCCTATCAAAAGAAGTAGGCCTGCAAATAGAACACTCCAGGGTATAATGATCATTTTAATTATGGATTCACTTCATTCATATTTAAATTACATTAATGCTTTCTCCCAATGCAATCTATACAGTATCTATTGAATGCAGAACAATACACACATTTTGGAGAGTAGAAGCTGTGTGTGTGTGTGTGTGTGTGTATTTAACCCTTGCTTCAAATATCTTATGATTTCATCATATATAAGATAAACATGAGCTATATATATATATTTTGTGTGTGTGTGTGTGTGAGCAGATCAGCCCTGAGCTAACATCTGTCAATCCTCCTCTTTTTGCTGAGGAAGACTGGCCTTGGGCTAACATCCGTGCCCATCTTCCTCCACTTTATATGGGACGCCGCTACAGCATGGCTTGCCAAGCAGTGCGTTGGTGCGCACCCAGGATCCAAACCGGCGAACCCCGGGCCGCCGCAGTGGAGCGCAGGCACTTTGCTTGCGCCACTTGGCCAGCCCCAACATGAGCTATAAACACATAAAACTAAGCATTCAAACCTGCCATGAAATACTAAGTAAATAAGTGCATAGAGATCCAAAATGATCCAAAAGGAATTAAATCAAACTGAAATTAGTCTCAGTAATGATGTACATTAACAGATAACCAACAGGAGAACTAAGGTTGTCTATTTTCAAAAGGTTCATTGCATTTCCTCACTTCTGTGAGGGAAACTCCTGACTTCTGGGTAATCTTTGGCTCCTAAGTACTTGCCTGGCTCTCACCCCTGTCTTGGATTGACCGTGAGCTTCTGTTTCTCTCTTCCTCTTGACAGTTTGCCTGAAATGAACTACTGTTCCTTCCTGACTTCTAGCTTCTGTGTTCTTCCGGAGTCAACAAGTTCTGTGTCCCGGTCCCAACATCGGCCATGGTTTTCCTAGTCCTGATTAATCACACCACTCCACAATCTAGAAATGCCCGGGCGAGCAATCACCAGCAGAACGTCTTGGAATAGGTGCACAATGGACGTAATCAGAATCCCCACTCTCCCACTTAGGAACCAACCAGAGTGTCCTCAGGTGTGAGTTACAAAGATACAAGCCTTGAAGGCCATTGTGAGCTGTGAGTTATTCATGAATATGCAGTGCCAGATACGTAACAAACACATAATAAATGATGATTTCTATATTATCCTGGGGCTTTTCTTTTTTTGGAGACTTCAGAAAAATTTTTAAATTACACAAAATCCCCAAATCCCCAGCTCTTCCTGTAGTGAAAGCCAATGGAAAAAAAAAAAACACTTTAGGGAGCTCTTACAATCTTATGTGAAGAGACAAACAAATATTAGCTGGATTTCTATGTGGGCAAAAATATATTATTTTAGAAAGAAATAATCCAAATTGTATTTTAAGTACAATAGGTTCTTACAGTAAAGGAATCCAAAAATTAATTTAAATGATTTTCTGAGGACATGAGCCTGAATTATCACTGGGGCCTAAAATATGGCAGAGACTACTCTTTGCTCCTCAATATTAATTCTCCACTTGTTATTTTAGTATAAACTCCCCATGTTTCAGCCATGCACGTGGCTGCCCAACTACATAGCACATTTCCCCCTCTCCCTTGCAGCTGATTCAGCCATGGTATGAAGTTCTGGCCAAGGGATGAGTGACAGTGATGTGTGGAATTTGTTTCCCACCTTCCCTCCCCCTGGGGCTGGAATGTGAAAGGGGTCCTGGTAAGCCAGCGTCAACCATACGTACAAGAAACCCTAGTGTATTGGTTCCCCAACCTTCTCTGCACATTGGAACCACCTGGAGAAACTATATAAAATACCGATGCCTGGCTCTCTCTCCTACAGACTGACTTAATTGATCCTAGGGGATGAGGGAGCAATAAAATAGGAGGAGTGGGAGTCTCTGAATGACCTGATGGAGCTGAGCTACTTACTCCCCTGGAACACTACTGGAAAATAGTATCAAAAAATTAAATAACCAGGGGCCAGCCTGGTGGCGTAGTGGTTAAGTTCGTGCACTCCGCTTCAGCGGCCCAGGGTTCACAGGTTTGGATCCCCGGCACAGATGGATGCACTGCTTATCAAGCCATGCTGTGGCAGTGTCCCATATAAAGTAGAGGAAGATGGGCACAGCTGTTAGCCCAGGGCCAATCTTCCTCAGCAAAAAAAGGATTGGCATTGGATGTTAGCTCAGGGCTAATCTTCCTCACCAAAAAAAAAAAAAAAAAAAAAAATTAATAACCAGAGAGCCAAGAGAGGACACACAAAGGCCACGCTGATTACATACAGCTTTCATATTCACAAGCAATCCTTCTACGTTGTTTAAACTACTGTTGTTTGGCCTCAGTGAAAGCAGCTGAACAAACTTCCTTACAAACAAACATAATAAACACAAAAATTCTGGTCTTCAAGTGTAGGTAAAAGAAAAAAATACTGTTCTTTTTCTGAAGAAAAAACTAAGGTATACCAATAGCAAAAAAAGAGAGTGTAGTTTTAGCATAATCCAGGAAAATCATTGGTGAGGTAGAGAAGAGTCATTAAAGAAAAACTAAAAATAAATTTAAAATATTAAGATTATTCAGTTTGACAATACAAAGGCAGAAAAATCTATTAAAGTTTGCTAATTCATTAATAATTTGCATAAATCAATGAGAACTTGAAGCAACATGTGAAATCTCAAAAAAGATAATTTTAGGACAGAGTTAAATAAATACTGTCTTATCTTATAGGCCCATTTTTGATAGGATACAGATTAGACTGCTTTTATTTTGTTACTCTGTCATCCTCAACATGTGACTTCAATTTCATGGTTCAAAATGGCTGCCCCATCACCTGTCATCACATTCTGATGCCAGCCAGAGAGAAGCAGGAGAGTCATAAGGGCACACCTTAGAAGTTACCCACGCCACTTCTGCCCACATCCCACTGCCCAGAATCTATTCATATGCCCACATTTAACTGCAAGGGAGGCTAGGAAAGGTAGTCTTCAGCTGGACAATCATGCATGAGATAAAACTTTTATCACTATAGAAGAAAAGAATCTTGGATAGTGGGAGCAATTAGAAGTCTCTGCCAGAGGTCTCCTTATTAACAGTTACAAAAAAATTGGAATGAAGTTGTGTCCAGAATATTCAAAAAAAATTAGGGCCGGCCCAGTGGCCGCGCACTCCACTTCCGTGGCCCAGGGGTTTGCAGGTTTGGATCCTGGGCGCGGACCTGTGCACCACTTATAAAGCCATGCTGTGGAGGCATCTCATATAAAGTAGAGGAAGATGGGCACAGATGTTAGCCCAGGGCCAATCTTTCTCAGCAAAAAGAGGAGGATGGGGAACAAATGTTAGCTCAGGACTAACGTTCCTCACCAAAAAAAAAAAAAATTGTAACATATAAAATATGTAAATACAAAAATATTTCTATATAAAATATAAAAATATACTAAAGTTGTACAAAGGCAAACACAACATAGATATACAGTGTAGAAAATGAAAGCACACTTTACTCCCATAATTTCACCCCTGGGAAAATAATGAATTAATACAGTAATCTTGGAATATGTGGGTATGGGACTAACATTTAGGTGAAATAATGTCTTTCCATAGCTCTTCCCCTAGTGCTACTGAGAGAAACAAAACTTTAGAATAGGAGATGTCATTTCTGGAATCCTAACATTCCTTTCTTTGGGGCAATAGTCTCAAATAAGAAAAAACCAGAATCCAAGGGAGCATGAAAGCAAGGCCAACTTGAGACATTACAAGACATCAAAGGAAAACAACATTTCTTGCACAATCACTGCAATGTGTCACCACCATGCCTCTCCTACTGGCAAGAAGACAACTTAAATGGACAATTAAAATAACAACAGTGGCAAAGCAAAGTCAAACACAGATATCAACCCTTATTTGATTCTCTCAGAGAAACAAAGTTTTAAAATGAATTAAAATGTTCACTCATTCATATTCTATATTGCTGTATCTTTGCTATAAACCCAGAGAATATTTTTGTATCAGTATTCTAAATTTAACCAGCTGGAGTCATTTCTTAAGTATTCTACCATTTAACCTTCTCAAATGAAGGGCTTGCATTTTAATGGAAAATAAGCATTTCGCACTAATGACAGAACACAATGTCCTTGGCTTAGATGTTCTCCAACAAAACAGGTCTTTCTTTTGTACACTATGCTTAGCTATACGGCAAGCCTAGAATACAACAAATTTATTCAAGGAATCAAAGTCTGAAGTCATCTATACTAACCAGAAGTATTTAAAAATCATAACGTCAAGTTAACATATCAATTTTCTTAAAATTACAATCATTGAACTCTTGGCTCAAATGCAATAGTTCATGAGAATGGGAAAAAAAATTTTTTTTAAATTTTCATTAGATGTGTCAGGATTTGAAGGTTATGCTCAATACCATTCAAAAACTGGCTCAACCACACTTCTAAGCAAAGAAACACTTACTGAGGGAATGTTTTTCCTGAATTTTTGATTATTTGTGAAAAATATAATGCCATAAATCAAAGAAATCTTGATTTTAATATAGCTAATGCAATTTTAATAAGTTGAGAATAATAAAAATTCATCCAGTATGAAAAGTAAATATTATAAATAAGATTTTTTAAGAATTAATGTAAACAACTATTTTTAGGTCAAACTAATTGTACTCCAAACTCAAAGATAACAATTTTATTTGATACTAAAGTATAACTCCAGGTATATAACGAAAGAACACTCAACAGAACACTGTTAAAAGACAAGTATTGAGAATAAACGTAATCATACCAAAATGTCATATAAATCAATGTTTCTTTTTAAAAAGTACGTACAATGATTGCTGTGTGTATTAAATATGCGTAATAACAGAAGTTCTATACAATTTGTATCATAGTTTAAAAAACGATTATGTCATTATTTCCAAGATATGAACCTATAGTAATAGATGGAGTAAATCAGGAGAGGTTACTTCTCTATTTTGACTTCTAAATTTATATGTTGCAATTAAGAACATCACATTTAAAGTAATGCTAACAGACGTCCTTGGAAGCATTCCTTTTTTGTTGTTTTTTTGTTTGTTTGTTTCTTTTTTGAGGAAGATTGGCCCTGAGCTAACATCTGTTTCCAATCTTCCACCTTTCTCCCTTTTTTCTCCCCAAAGCCCCAGTAGATAGTTGTATGTCATTGTTGTACATCCTTCTAGTTGCTCTATGTGGGACGTGGCCTCAGCATGGTCCTCGCCCAGGATCCGAACTGGCGAACCCCGGCCACCAAAGCAGAGCGCGTGAACTTAACCGCTACACCACTGGGCTGGCCCCCAGAACATCACATTTAAAAGAATGATTAGGGGCCGGCCCCGTGGCTTAGCGGTTAAGTGCGCGCGCTCCGCTGCTGGCAGCCCCAGGTTTGGATCCCAGGCGCGCACGGACGCACCGCTTCTCCGGCCATGCTGAGGCCACGTCCCACATACAGCAACTAGAAGGATGTGCAACTACGACATACAACTATCTACTGGGGCTTTGGGGAGAAAAAGGGGGGAAAAAAAAAAGGAGGAGGATTGGCAATAGATGTGAGCTCAGGGCCCGTCTTCCTCGGCAAAAAGAGGAGGATTGGCGTGGATGCTAGCTCAGGGCTGATCTTCCTCACAAAAAAAATAAATAAATCTAATTGCATGAGCCATTTAAAAAGTTTTAATAAATAAATAAATAAAAGAATGATTATACAAAGATCGTCAAACATCCAACCTCAGATGTCTCAGTTCACTTCCCTTTACTATTCTTGAAAGCGTATGTTCCAAATCTTCACTGTTGTCACTAGGACACCTCACTCTCAGCAAAAACAAACAACAAAACAAAAACAAAAACAAAACAGAATACAAAGAAAACAAGAGTTCTACTTCACAGAGAAATAAAGGCCATCAGGTGGAAACCTCCAGCTTCCCTCTCCGCTAAAGTGACCCTTGATCCCGCATCCTTCCCTCCCTGATGCCAAGACCACCCCTTCCTGTATTCCTGAGGGCCCCTCTGGCCTCTTCAGGACCTTTCTTTATCTATTAAACCCTCCTGTATGCTTCCAGGCTTGAAGAGAAAGTGGTCAAGAGAAGGCTAGGTGGCCTGAGCAAGGGCCAGACTCAACCTGTGAGGCAGAAGAGGGAGGGGAGAGGGAGACAAACTAGGAGTTTGGGAAGGGAAAAAGAGAGGAAACGCTTGTTCCCTGCCAGGACTTTACCTACAGAAGCTGATCTGAACTTCAGGCCAGCCCTGCGAGATCTTATCGAATATGTTCTTCAAATATGAAACTAGGCATAAAGAAACCATGTCATTTGCCCCCAGTTACAGAGTTTGTAAATTTCAGGGCCAGGACTTTAACCCAGGTCATCAGCCTCCCCAAACCCCTGCTCTGTACCATGCGCTTCACCCCACTGTCCCAGCGTGGGAGGCAGAGCCGCTGCTCAGGGTTCACAAGGAGGTAGAGAGGCCAGCCCAGCAGTGCCGTGAGCTCTAGACTAGAGAGGCAGCAGAATTTTAAAAACATACAAGAGACAGCCTGCTTCATTCTTAAACGAGTCCGCAATGACGTTTTGCTGTGGGTATGTTTCAGGGCAGGATGGCTCAAGTGAATCTTGCCAAACGCCTTCCTTGTCTCCCAGCGCCATGGTGGCTCTTGCCTTGAATTACCTGAAGATGCGTTTGACTTCCACCATGCTCTGTTGTAGCTGCTTTAGTTCCCTTTTTATTGTCACCTTCCCCTTGGCTATACCCATCTTCCTCACACATTCCCCGACAAAATCATCCTTTTATGTTACTAACCTATTTCTCCCCTTTCATTTACCAGCAAAGTCTTTGAATAGTTTTTCCATTGATCTTCACCTCCTCACCTTCCACTCATGTCTTAGCTCATTCTCAGGCTTCTGCTCACACACACTAGTGAAGCTAAAACCCCAACGGCGTTCTAAGTGACACATCCAGGGACCTCTTCAGCCTTCATACTACCTACTTCTCGAAAGTTCTGACACTTTAAAAGAAATCTTTCTTCTGAAAACTAGATCCTTCCTTGGCTTTCAAGAGATCACTCTTTCCTGGTTCTTTGTTTCAACTTTTGATGACTCAGTCCAAGTCACCAGCACACTCTACTCTTCCTCCAGCCTTTAAATACTGGCTCTCCAGCATCCTACCTTTGGTTCGTATGGGTTTTTTCCTCAAATTGTTCCCCTTTTGTCATCTCATCCGCCTAATGGCTTCAAACATACATGATTCATTAATTTCTAGATCTCTAACTTTTACCCCAAATTCTTTCTTAAGTTCCATCTTCCTGTCTTAAAAAATCAGCAGAATTTACAATTCAGCATGTTTAAAACCAAATTCACTTTTCTCCTCCTCCCAGTGCTGTTCTGTCCCTTGCGTTCTATTTCTCACTTAATGACACTACCCATCTTATCTTCAAACTAGAGACCTAAGCACCACCCCTATCTTCTCCATTCTACTTAAACTTCCACTTCTGAGTAGACATAAACACTCAAGTTTCTACCCAGGAACTGTCTCATAGTTGTTGGGTGTTTGCTTTGGGGGGGTTGGTTTGGTTTGGTTTGGTTTTTGTTTTGTTTTGTTTTATCTTCTTCACTGCTCCTACCTTAGCTCACACATTCTGCATTTCTTACCTGGATCAATGCAATGGCAGAAACTCTTAATGGGTAACTAGACTCCAGCCTTGGTTCCTCAACCCTGTTGACAGAACTCGCTTGCTAAGAAACAAAGCTAATCTCAATAGGCACTATTCTTACATTGCTGTCATCATATTATAAGGTATTACTATGCAGATGAAAGTGTAAAGACACATCCCTCTCTGCAGGGAGTAGGCTCTGGCCATATGATTAACATTCCAAAAGTCAGAATTATGAATGAACCCCATTTAGTTCGTGGTATATTCACTATAAGAGTCAAGACATCTTAAGGGCAGCTTCCTGATGCCATCCTCATGTATATACATTCAGGCTAATGACTAGAAAACAAAGAACCCAGTCAAGTCAGCCCAGGAGCAGTGCCCAGCCAGGGGATCAAATAGGAGCTATCTTAGGGCTTATGATAAAAATACGGCAGGGTCTGCAGACCCCGGGGCCAAGATCAGAATACAGAATCTGTATTACACAAGCTAGATTATGTCTATGTTTCATTTCTAAGATTACTGGCTTGCGTCTCCCTTAGCAAATAATAACAACTGTTTAAAGGTTATAACCTGTCCCAGATTAAGAGGAGGACAGGCTTCCTTTGTCTGCTTGCGTGGATTGCTGAAAAGCAGTGTACACTGAGGGCCAGTGAGGCGGCAGAAACAGGGAATGAGGAGAAGGAATCCCAAGGTGAAACTCAGAGACACAGATTCAGGGAATCTTGGTCTGGCAACTTCTTCCTACAGGAGATCCCTTCCCAGAGCCAACCTTGGAGATCTCAGACTTGTTGATTACTATCAAGAGAAAAAGTGTCCCCTCCCAATTGATTTCCTATTGCCTTTTTGTTGAAGTCAGAATTCTTAAGAATGGAATTCTTCTCCAACTGGACTGACCCTACCTCATCTCCTACCAATATCCAAAAAGCATACAGAACTTTTTATCTCCATTAAGGAAGAATATTTCAGCACCCTCAGCGCGTGCCAGGTCATGCCAGTCCCCCCAGCATGCCATGCCAAGGTCACACTGAACATGCCACTCTTTTGGGATGGATAATTCTCTTCCCAGTCTGGCACATTCCTCCCCATCCTTCAGGAGCCAGCTCTGTTATCACCTCTTTCCCAACACGTCCCTTAACCCCAGACTGAGGGAGTCCCTTGATGCCTCTCTGCCACTTTGCTTATTCCTGTATCATTGCACTTCCCAGCCGGTATTGTGATCATTTGTATACTGAGGGTTAGGGCTACAACACATGAATTTGGGGAGTGGGGGAAAGAACACAATTCAGCCCGTAATATAAGCCTAGGCATAATGTGTTGAATCAATTTATCTCTGCCTGGAAAAGTTAGATCATGACTGAAAGAAGTTGTTTTCAGATTCATTCAAACTGTTTTGTTTGCTTTTGCTTTATTTGCCTGTTTGTCTTCTTGAGCACCTGCTATTTACAAAGCACTGTGTTTAGGCCAAGAAAAGTGTACATAGGAAGTAAACACACCGTCCCTATTCTCTTGGAGTTTACCATCCAAATAATGGTTTTTCTAATGGCTTTAGCAAAAACACAAATCAGAAGGTGAGGCTGTGCTAGGAGAAGCCAGGGTGGAGAGCCTGAAGCCATATAATTCAGCTCCCCGGACTCTCTGCTAGGGCTCCTGAAGCCAAACCATGGAACCCTGGAGCTCCAGGGAGCACCGTTTGAAAGAGCTAAGAGACAGACATATATTAAGCCAAATCAGATAATGAATATGCAATTGTTTAGTGTAAACTATAAAGCACCATACTAACTGTGGTTCTTGTTACAGAGAATACAAAGTGTTCTCACTGTCTTAAAGTCAACTGAGTATTTCCAAGAATATCCCAAGGAGTGCACTGAGAAGAGAACCACCACGGGAGGAAGCAAAGAAGAGACTCAGAGACACAGAAAAAGTGTAGAGGAGAATATAACAGAGACAAAAAGTATACACTCAGGATGACCAGTATGCCCGGCTCTGTGTAACAACTGTAGCGTCAGCAGAATTAACAGTAACGATTTATAGGGCCCTCCTGAGAGCCAGACGCTGGGCCGAGCCCAATGCATCCATCCTCTCATCCTCACAGCAAGCTCGAGAAATATTATTGCTTCCCCATTTTACAGATGAAGAAAACGGGGCTTGACGAGTTTAGGAAAGTGTCTAAGGCTTGACGAGTTTAGGAAAGTGTCTAAAGTTAGATAGTAAATGAGAGAGAGGACTCAGATTCTAGGGTATCTGAGGTCAAAGCCCAGACAGGTACAAATTTCAAAATCTTTTGTTTATGACAAGACACACAGCTCAAAGTCTTTGTCTTCATGTGCCTACAATGTGGAATAACCATGCATTCTGATTTGCTAGGAACACTCCAGTTCACACCTGTTTCCCAGAGTAATTATGACTAGCCTCCCTTTCACTCTCAGAAGTGTCCCAGTTTAGACAAAAAGTATATGGTCATCCTGCCTCAAGGCCGCTTGCCACAGTGAAATGTGTCTACACAATTTTCCGGGCTCACTGCAAAATAAAAATGTGAGGCCTTCTGTTCAAAACGCAGGAAAAAAGTGCTACTAAAGGTACCGAAATATAAATCTTTGTTCTTTCTTTCGTGTATCTGCTCTACTCACACTCCAATGTCCCATTGGACTTCACTTGTAAAACACAAGTTCAAAGATAAAATTAGCAAGAATTTCAAGACAATGATAGCAAAGCATTAAACCAAGTTCCAGGACCTTCTGAGGGTGAAGGCCTGTGCAGCTGCACAGGATGCACGCCCATGAAGCCGGCCCTGGTCTGCCCTTTTTCTGTCCACTCACATTGGTCCGTGAAACCATCGTGATCTTGGCATGCTCTGTGACTGGGTTGCAAACAGGAAACTGGTTGCAACCTACTATTGTCCAGACTTGGGACATTAAATACTGGATATTAGGTCTATAAAATCATGTCTTTAGAAGAAATGTTTTAGAGTATTTCTAATGAAGCATGAAATTTCATTTCCTAAGCAAAACAAGAACATAAATTCAAGCAAATTCGGTCACTCTCTACCATTTTATCTATGACCTAAAGATAATTAATCCAGATAATGTAACCTATCCATGATATCAAATGAAAACTTAGAATACAATGAACTGAAATAATGGTGTGTTACAAAGTCTTTAATACCACAATGCCTGATTTAAATGTTTCTGTTTTTAATGCAGGTATCACATGTTTAATTTAAAACTTTTTGTTATATTAATTCATATGTGCCTGAGCAAAATTTAAATAACTTCCACAATACAGACCAAATGGGAAAAACACAAAATTCAGAATTTTAAGGATGATTGAAGAACTGTCCTTAAAAATGGGGTGGGAAGTTGGCAGATGGGTCAATTGACGGATTCATTCACTCAGTAAGCATCTATTGAGTACCTACCATGTCACAAGCACTGCACAAAATTCTGGGAAAACACAGATGAGTAACACGTGGCCCTGTCTTCAAGAAGTTTACATTCTAGTAGATGACACAAAGGTAAACAAATAAATGCATAAGCTTCCTTTGGTGCTATGGAAGAGTAACCACAAGGAAGAGGGGGTACAAAGCAGTGAGCACTCTAGTCTGGCAGGTAGGCGGGGACAGGATTATGAAAGGTTTCCTGAAAGAGATGAACTGAGCCTTGAAAGCCCAGTAGGATTCCAGCAGGTAGCTAAAGGCTGCAAAGGAGCAAAACAAGAGGCCTGAGAAAGTGTGGCAACCCATGGGAAGAGAGAGCCACTCTAAATGACAGCAGGACAAGCCAAAAGGACAGAGCCTTGCTCAATCAAGAAGTGTATGCATGGGTGGCATAGAGTGGGTGCATAGAGAGAAGGCGCATATAGATTGATACTATGTATAGAGAAAAAAGGCAACTTTCATGGACTATCTGGGAGATGGGGGTGGGGATGGGTGCTCTCTCCCTAAAAGCCCAAAGGGTTGGAAATGAGAAGAGAAAGGAATCAGAAGCACAAAAGACTTTAGTAAGAAAAGTTTTCCCCTCAGGTCATATGATCAAGAGAAATAATACCATTTTGTTTGCTTATTTATGGGCCTATAAGTAAAAATATGTTCTTGGTAAAACTAAAAATATGTTTCTATCTCTTCATAATAAAGATAGGAGTTACCCTTCATCCATGTCAACGGCTTCAAACAATGACAGAAATTTAAAACAATGACCTAACAAATATTTAAATTTGACTTAAGAATGTACTATCAAATTTTTGCAACAAATTGACTACTGCTTATTTAACACTACAGCTATTTTTTAAAAATAACCTATTGTTTGTCTGCATTTCTGATCTTTCCCTAAGGATGGACTCCTAGAAAAGGAATTACCAGGCCAAGAGGTTTGAATATTTTTAAAGCTCTTGGTACATATTAGCTTAGGCTAAAAATAAAACTAGATTGACTACATCAATTGAAGGTGACCAAGGAAAGTACATGGGAATTAAATGTTGCTATGAATAATACCCAAAAAAGAAAATCTAATAATATAAGTAGATCTTAGACTTTGATTGGTTATAAGACTAAAAAGAAGTCAGAGTAAACTTTTGTTTAGGATGACATCCAGGCCAATTAGTGCCTCTGTGTGTGTGAACATGTATGTGCACAAAAATGCACAAAGAAGTGGAGGAGTCCATAATTTCTAAATAAGATAAGAAGAGTGAAGTCATAAAATGATCTACTTGTAAATAGGAAAATACAATTTATTTTATAATTTCTTACCTAACTCTATACAGCAGTAAGTTTTCAATTTTAATAATCAGGTGTTAAGACTAGAGGAAAAGCTGATATTTTAAATAAAGATCAACAAATTGTGGTTATTTTTTGGTTTTGGGTTTTTTTTTTTTTTTTGCAAAGATTCACCCTGAGCTAGCATCTGTGTCAGTCTTCCTCTATTTTGTATGTGGGCCACCGCCACAGCATGGCCACTGACGAGTGCTGTAGGTCCAGACACGGGAATCGGACCAGGCTGCCAAAGCCAAGCATGCTGAACTTAACCACTAGGCCATGGGCCAGCCCCAACAAATTGGTTTTTAAGGCAGGTTAGATTCGCTATTTCTCTAAATTAGGACTCTGCACAGTACTTTTTTCATATACCTACAGCAAGGCGTAACTAATGCAATTTAAGTGCCTCAGATTCTTCAAAAGTCAAAGGACTCTATCACCAACAGTTTCATGAAAGCCAAATTGGAAGCTACTAAAAGTCAAATCTCCTTAAAAACATGCTTTTTTGACACCACTGCATGGAAGTGTACAACAATTCTATTTATCACCAATTACCTGTATATTCTCAAATATCCATACATTCCCAAAGAATGTGGCCCCTGGGGGCTCAAGTATATTGATTTTAACTTGAGAAGCCAACCTGTGCATCTTACATCCCTTAAGACATTGTTCTTTCCTTCTTGCCATAGCCAAGAAGGGAATTTTCTCTATCACGACTTTAAGCAGAAAGTTTATATCTTTCAGAAAACTGAGCAGGAAGCTTGGCCTTTGAAACATTTCCCTTTGGACCAGAGAGGTATGGAAGACGGTAGTGGAAGGAGAAGAAGGTTAGAAGATTTGAGTGAGACTGCAAAGGCTGAAGTTCCCCCGTCTTTGAATGACGCTCTCCGGCATCTGAGTGGAGAAGAAGAGCCAATCCTCGATGTCTTTGTCTTTGCAGCAGTGAGGAGAAAAAATTCAACTTCTGAGTGATGTCTCAGAAGTTTCTTTCACTCACTTTTGCCCCTCCTGGCCCTAAAATGAATGAAACGTTTTCAAAGCAGACTTCCAGTGAGTCAAGTTGAAACTTTGAAACAAAGTTCCTGCCAGTTCCACGAAATCTTGAAACTGTTGGACACGAGTTTTATTATATTGCTCTCCTGGGCTCAGTGTGAACAAGGGACCCAGGAGCTGGGGCAGGCGGGGGCCGCGGGAGCGGGCGCGGGTGGGGGGGGGGGACGGACCAGATTTAAACCCGAGGACTCGGACAGGGTGAGCATCACACGTGGCTTCAATATCCAACAGCTGCTAGAGATCATAACCCCGCTGCTCTTTCTGTCCCCCCCCCACCAGAATCCTATGTATCAAAGATTATTGTAACTAATGGGACTTCACTGCCACGTAATCTGAATAATGAACTCAAGCTCCAGAAGAACCAAGGATCTTTTTTAACTAAATGTACCTGAACGTAGCAGACTAACTTGAATCACTAAGCCAAAGTCTTAAAATCTCCAAGGGAAGAAGAAAAAGGAAAAAAATTACACAATGCAATCGAGCAGGCCAGGGAGGCGGGTAAGGAGGAGTGAGGAGAGATGGGGCAGCAAGGATTCCCTGGACAAGACCTTCTCCCCTTCGAGCTAACTTTTCAAACCCGCAGCTCTCCAAGGCCCGGGCAACTCAATGCATCTCCCGACATTAAAGAAATCCGCTCTCCCCCGTTCCCCCCCCGCGCCCCGGGGTCATCGCGCCCGCGAACACGGCGTCCGCGCGCGCATCGGGGGCCCGCGATGCCCCGACCGGTCCCCCGGTCCCCCGGTCCCCGCGCAGACAATGCCGCGCGCGCTCCCCGCGGCCTCCCTGGGCTCGCGCCCCGCGCCGCCCCGCCGCCCCCTGCGTCGCCGCGGGGACACTCACCGACACCAGGAACTCGAGCGTGCCCACATAGTCCCGCTCGGTCTTCTGCAGCTCGCTGAGCACGCACACGCGCAGCCGAAGCTGCTTCTCCAGGTCCTTGGCGCTCTCGTCGCTCATGGTGGGCGGCGGACGCGGGGTGGTGGCCGGGCTGCGCGCTGCCCCGTCCCCGCGCGCCGAGAGAGGAGAGCTGCTGCCTCCGCCAAGTCCGAGGAGGGACTGGCGACTTCACATGCCGCGGAGAGGCTGGGGCGGGGGCAGGGCAGGGGGCGCCCGCGGGGAGTGCGGCGCGGGAGGCGCGGGGCTCCGCAGAGGCAACTCCCGGGAGATGGGGCTCCGGCCCGGGACCTGCGCGCCCGGCCCCGCTGCTCCGGCCTCACACGGCCCGGGCTGGAGGGGAGGCGGCTCCGGCAGCCACAGCGGTGACTTGGACATTAATCAAATGCTTTGTATCCATGTGACTCCGACCCTTTACCCTTCGCCAAATCTCAGGAAAAAGGAAACACAACCCTGGGGAAGTGTGTTGCGTGCCAGCTAACTAAAAACACACACACACACACAGTCAGCACTTCAGATGGAACTAATTGGCGATTCCCAAACCCAGGAGGACTTACTCCAAGACAGCTCGAGGGTTGCTCCTAGGACTCCCGCCTATTGTTTAGCGTTAATGTGTTTTGTGCAAATCCTGAAAGCAAAGAAACAAGTCCCCACGGTTACGTAACTGGATGGGAACATAAACAACCATGGTATTGACCCTCCCGTCTTTGAAAAGAAACACATTGATTTTTGGTTTTATTCGGGCACAAAACAGGTTTGCTTTTAAAACCCCCCAATCGAGAATATTTCACAGGGCAGATTCCCTCCTGCCTGCACTTGGAAAGTCAATTAGCATAATAAATGAAGACACGGTGGGAAAGTGACAGCCCTGGCCGGTACAATAAACTCCGGATACAATAGCATCGCCTTGCGCTGTGCTCTTTTGGAGGGAGAGCCTTTGCATGTCTATAACTTTTTTTCAACATCAAGATAGTATGTAAATTCAACCAGAGACAAGAATATTTAAGCCAGGTTTGCTTTTAAGAGCTGCTATGATTTAAGACAGTGTCACTGATTGAAAAGACAAAGCTGTTATTGAATGCTCATCAAAAGATATATATAGATACAAATATAGATATAGATATGTTCTTAGGCTTTGAAAATGGAAACAGAGCATGTCCCGGTTTTAATATTTATAATTCCAAGTGATGACTTGGAAGCAGAGCTAGAACCTAATGAGCACTGAATATGTCCAATGCAAGCAAAACAATCCATCTATATTTTTGTCCATATTATCCATGTATATTTTTCAGTCTTTTTTTTCCTATTTAGAACACCTTTAAACAGTCCACCCTAGTGACATTTAAATAAACTGAAGGTTTTGATGCAAGAAAGTGGCATGGTAATTTGTTCTAATAGTTGAAAGCATTGGCAAAACTAAAAAATAAAGATAGTTTCCACATTATTTACGTTAAAATAATTATCAGTTTTACAGGTGATGTGTTTTCAGAGCATGGTTTGTGATGAATCACTCTATCCCTCTGTAATGAAACAGAGGGACTGTACTTTTCTTCTTATATTAAGGGCACAGTTTTTGAATGATGCGTGAGGAGCTGATGGACAAGATGCGATTTCCTCTTTCTTTTGCGCATGGCTATCTAGAAGTAGCCGTGAGCAGAGGACAAATAAGTAGATGGCTTCACAGCCTGTGGCAGCAGAACAAAGGACAAGTTACGTTAAAGAGCAGACCTCACAGCACTTAGTAAACAATAAACAAAAGAAACCAACGGAAGACGTAGGGAACACACATCTAGTAATGAATGGGAAAATCAAACGCGACTGAACCTTTTCACAATGCACCACAGGCAGTAAGGAATGAATGCATTTCCTCCTCCTAGGTCTGCACCCTTCTCTAATGTACCAAGTAAGTAAATAAATCATGCTTTCCATCAGGTGTTCTCCTAGATAAAATAATATTTCTCTTACCAGTTGTCCCCAGTTGCAGAACTGTTTATGCAATTTCCTTCTATCAAAAAAATTAGTCTATACACAACCCGCTAGGGCCTCAGTCTCACCTCTAGGAGCAATAATATTGAGCTTGAATCACTAGTGGGGTTTTACCCACCCAAGGCATTTGCCTCAATTCCACAAACATGTACTGAAGACCTCTATGTGTATTGCATGGTGCTAGGACCTGAGCACCACACAGACCCTGATCTCTAGGCAAATATTGCTCAAGGTGGGTCACAGCCCATTGCATTACAATCCCCTGAGGTCCTGTAAAAATGAACATTCCTAGGCCCCATCCCAAATTTATTGAATGAGAATCTCAGAGATGTAAGCCCTAAACTCTTTTGACAGGGTCTACAGATTATTCTTAGGCGTGCTAACATTTGACAGCCACCATTCTAAAGACTTACAACTGAGTGGGACAGAGTGTCACGAACATAAGTAATTCTATTAAAAGGCAAGCTGCAATAAATGCTTTGCAAAAAAAAAAAAAATGCAACGGAAGTTAGAAGAAAAATATTCATTTAAGTGTACGGATTCAGATTTCTCTCAGAAGTGCCCATGTAGAAATTTTTATGACATTAATAGTTTCTGCTCACTCTTCGGCTCCTCGGTCTACTCCTCAACATCATTTGTAATTAATGAACACCGTCAGGACACCATGTAGTGCCTTCTGCCAGGAACCTCTCAGCGTCTTCTGTAGCCCTGGCTGGAGTTCTTAATTCCTCATCAAAGACATAAGAGCATAAGAAAACAGGGCTGGAGTATCTGGAAACCTTCACTTTGATGGTAAATAAGGTCTTTCATAAACTCTGAATGTGTTGTATCCCTTCCCACTTCCTCTATTGAAATTTTAGGCTCTGTCTGCCAGGAAAAGGAAAGCAACAACCAAAATGATGGACAGGATCCAGTTTTTTCCTGAAATACTAATGAGGTTGAAGCATCCAATAAAAAGGAGTTGGGAGAAAAGAAGATAGAGAAGAGGCTGAGTATTAAACTAGCTCAGCCATTAAATTTATTTCATCTGCATGAACTTGATGTGGTTAGAATCTATTATCGTGCAGTTCAAAGAGCCGAAGCACAGTACACAGTAGGTTGCCTTTGGTCAGGCCCAGAGAAGGATGACTCCTGGACTAAAAGACAGAGAAATCCAAGGCTGTCTCTTTGAAAGAAGAGACCTCCCCTGACAGAGATCATTTTAGGCTCCCTGTCACTTCAATACTAGTATTTGCCCAGGTAAAGTAATAGATCAAATTTGATGCTGAAGTTAGTTAAAGGATAACAAGACTGAAAAAAAAAGGAAAGATTGCTTGATTGCATGGCCATCTTATTAAATAGAGAATTCTAAGCATCAGACTGTTCTTTGCTTACAAGTAAAATTGATTCTGGCATTTCCTTTACTACACTGGCCTATGATAGACAATGCTAGATTATACTAATATAAAAAATATTATAAACACACTGGAGCTATATTAATGCACAATTAAGAGTCTTGGACAAGACGTAATTCTAAAAATATTTATTAATTTAGTTTAGACTTCATCCTTAATCCTTCAGTTACTTCCACTTAATTTTGGTGGCAATTTGGTCATGACAAGCACAAGATGCATTGGAGCATGTAATTAATTGTCATACCAATACAAGGGTTTTAGAATGTGTATTGCCTCAAAGGACAAAATACGGTTTTCATTGGTCATATTTTAATTTTAGATACAATGTTTATGACATAGCAAACTAAATAAATGTTTGAATAGGATTACTTTAGCAAGACTCTAAAGTTCTTAAAGATGTGGTCATTTCCACGCTAGCTTGATTAACCTCAAATCATCCTCATAGCCATAATCTTAACTTGTAATGGGTAATCACTTTCCCATTATGGAAACTTAACCTACAACCATCTTAGTAAAATAAAGTCATTTTTTGTCTGTGGTTAGTCTCAGAAGAATGTCATCCTTGCAGTATACCATCTGCCTACTTAGCCTTCCCTTCCTATCACTTTCTTTAAAAATTCTCTCCAGCCTCACAAACTTCAAGCTACATCCTACTTCTCTCCTCTCTATAAACATTTCTACCTGGTTGTCTTGCTTCCTATATTAACGCCCTCTAATATGTTCCCCAGTATTATCATTCATATATATACTATATTATATATATATTTTTTATGTCATTCCCTGCTTGTCTTAGCCTGGTTTCCTCAAAAGGGAGAGTGTGAGACAAAAGCTAATGTGAAGATAGTATGTATGGTAATGTGATCCTAGGGAGGAGGAGTGAGGGAAAGGAAGAGTGAAACAGAGAAAGAGGGAAACCCAATACAAGAATGCATAGTGGAGTTGGCCACCCCTATGGGAAACTGGATGCTCTATCTTACCTTCTGAGAAGACTCATGAAACACATCTCAGAACTGTCTACCTGGGGAGAGAAAGAAGGAAGCATTTATTCATCATCTCCTATTCCCCATTGGTCAAGGATTTCCCACAGGACATTGACTGGTCCCTGTACTTCCATGTTGCCCATGCATGAGTGCCTAGAGGTCTTCCCAGATAAGACTCGAGTCAGAAGTGAGAAGGATAAGGCACTCTTAGATTGTGTCTGTATGAGGTTGGTCTGAGCATTCGAGGAACTGCTTCCATGGTCATCAGGAATAAGAGAAGAGGTCAAGAGAGTTTTTCCTGGAATACGAGAGGGGTCTGATCCTACTTTAAACACTTAAAGACAAATGTCATTTATGACTCAGACTCTCTGGCTTCCTTCAACGCCACTTCCCACTTTGCAAAATGCACCCCAGCCACACTAGAGTACTTTCAGAATTCTTGCAATGCCAAGCCTCACAATACAGTCCTTTTTCTCTATCATATCACTGATTACGCTTTATCATAATTACCAGATCAATTGATGGAATTCTCTACCAGATACAGTGTCTTGAAGGAAAAGACCATGTTACCAATGTGGTCCCAGAGCCTCTCCAGAATCTGGCATGCAAATGTAGTTAAATGAATATTTGCTGATTGAATATATGAATGAATGAATGGGAGAATAAAATGCACTGAAAATCTGTTGACCTCCCAGAGCTTAATCACTGTGTCTCTAAATGAAGACTCATCAGACTTGGCTTTTTGTTTCTCCTCTAACGTTTCTTCAATAGGAGAAGCCAACGTAGACACCCTTTTATGTCTGCAGAGAAAAATGTTCTATATGTAAAGGACTTTCACTATGGATTGTGAATCTGTTTACGGGACAATATTTATTTATTTTATTGTATTCTTAAAGAAGAAGTATCATTCATCTCACTTGAAATGTGCCAATCACATAATCAAATCAATCTCCACTATTCCCAAACCAATCATGGAAAACAGTGAAAGAAATATATGACAATAAGTTCAAGAAAGAAATCACAACTACCAAAGCACAAAAAAAAGTTTACTGAAAACAGATATATAATGTATTAGGTTACCCTTAGTAGTGAAGAAGAATTTGCTTCTTGTTGGAATGCTTCTGGAATCACATAAATATAAAACAGAACATTGTGAAATAGCTTTCTTGTACCTATTTTTAAAAATTATGAGACTTTATTTTTTTGAGCAGTTTTAAGTTTATAGAAAAATTGAGCAGAATGTACAGAGAGTTCCCATATACTCTCGTATATTCTGCCCTCCCACACCCCACAGTGTCCCCTCTTGTTAGTATTTTGCATTAGTGTGGTACATTTGTTACAGCTAATCAGCCAATATGTACACATTATTATTAACAAAAATCCATGGTTTACATTAGAGTCCACTCCTTGTGTTGCACATTCTATGGGTTTTAACAAATGTATGACATATATCCACCATTACAGTGTCATACAGAATAGATTCACTGCACTGAAAATCCCCTGTGCTCTATTTATCCCTCCCTCCCTGCAAGACTCTGGCAATCACTGATCTTTTTACTGTCTCCGTAGTTTTGCCTTTTACAGAATGTCATATAAATGGATTCATACAGTATGTAGCTTTTTCAGATTGGCTCTTTCACTTAGCAATGCACATGCAAGTTTCTTCCATGTCTTTTCATAGCTTGATAGTTCAGTTCTTTTTATCAGTGAATAAAATTTCATTGTCTGGATATACTAGTTTGTTTATCCACTTACCTGTTGAAGGACATCTTGGATGCTTCCAAGTTTTGCAATTATGAATAAAGCTGCTATAAACATTCGTGTGCAGTTTTTTGTGTGGACATAAAGTTTCAACTCATTTGGGTAATACAAGTAGCGTGATCACTGGACCGTATGGTAAGGATACATTTAGCTTTGTAAAAAACTGCCAAACTGCCTTCCAAAGTGGCTGTGTCGTTTTGCATTCCCACCAACAATGAATGAGAGTTCCTGTTGCTCCACATCCTCTCCAGCCTTTGGTGTTGTCAGGGTTTGGGATTTTGCCATTCTAATAGATATGTAGTGGTATCTCGTTTTATTTTACAATCTCCTAATGACAAATGATGTGGAGCAACTTTTCATATGCTTATTTGCTATCTGTATATCTTATTAAATGAGGTGTCTGTTAAGGTCTTTAGCCCATTTTTTAATTAAGCTTTTGTTTTCTTAACATTGAGTTTTAAGAGTTCTTTGTATATTTTGTATAACAGTCCTTTACCAGATGTGTCTTTTGCAAATATTTGCTCCCAGTCTGTGGCTTGTCTTTCATTCTCTTGAAATTGTCATTTTGCAGAGCAGAAGGTTTTAATTTTAATGAAGTCCAATTTAGCTTTTTCTTTTATGGATCACATGTTTGGTGTTGTATCTAAAAACTTTTGGATTTATCATCACCAAAGTCACCTAGATTTTTTCCTATGTTATCTACTCAGAGGTTCATAGTCTTGCATTTTTCATTTAGGTCTATGATCCATTAACTTTTGTGAGAGGTGTAAGGTCTGTGTCTAGATTCTTTTATTTATTTACTTATTTTTTGCATGTGGATATCCAATTGTTCCAGCACAATTTATCAAAAAGAATTATCCTTTCTACATTAAATTGCCTTTGCTCCTTCTTCAAAGATGAGCTGATTCTATTTCTGTGAGTCTATTCCTGGGCTCTCTATTCTGTTACCTTGATCAAGTCTTGTGCCAGTAGCACACAGTATTGATTACTCTAGATTCATAGGTACTAAGTCTTAAATTCAGGTATTATCAACCCTCTGACTTTGTCCTTCTCTTTCACACTGAGTTGGCTATTCTTGGTCCTTTATCTCTCCATATCAACTTTAGAATCAGTTTTTCAATATCTACAAGTTAACTTGCTGGGATTTTAATTGTAATTACGTTGAATCTATAGATCAAGTTGGGAATAACTGACATCTTGACAATATCGAGTGTTTCTACCCACGTATGTGGAATATCTCTCCATTTGTTTAGATTCATTGATTTCTTTCATCAGAGTGTTTAAATTTTCCTCCTATAGATATTACACATATTTTGTTAGATTTATATCTAACTATAATTTTTAGGTGCTAATGTTAATGGTCTTGTGTTTTTATTTCAAATTCCAATTGTTCATTGCTGGTACAGAAGAAAGCAATTGACTTTTATATATTACCCTAGTATCCTGCTGGCTTGGTATAATTACTTACTAGTTCCAGGAGGTTTTTGTTGTTATTGTTTTGGAATTTCTACATACCCCATCATGTCATTTGTGAACAAAGACACTTCTATTTCTTTCTTCCCAATCTATATACCTTTTATTTATTTTTCTTGTCCATTGCATTAGCTAGGACTTCCCATACAATGTAGAATAGGAGTGATGATAGCAGATATCCTTACTTTATTCTTGATCTTAGTGGGAAGGCATCTAGTTGCTTACCATTAAGTATGACATTAGCTGTAGGTTTTTCACAGATGTTTTTACTACATTGAGAAAGGTTGTACTCATTTTTGATAGTTATAATTTTAATTCTTATATTGATAAACTTTGTACAATAAATAACACACTTATATCACTTTCTTGTTTCAGAAAATTTAGGCAATGTCTCTTGACTAGCCACTATATTAGATGAGACTAAGAATTTTGCCCTTCTTTCTCCATTGCCCTTCTTCTCCTTCACTCTACCTTTTTTGTTTTTAATTATTTATGAGAAAGATGAGCCCTGCGCTAACATCTGTTGCCACTTTTCCTCTTTTTGCTGAGGAAGATTAGCCCTGAGCTAACATCTGTGCTCATTTTCCTCTATTTTGTATATGGAACCCTGCCACAGCATGGCTTGATGAGCGGTGCGGAGGTCTGCACCTGGGATCCGAGCCCATAAACCCCGGACCACCAAAGCAGAGTACATGAATTTAACCACTACGTCACCGGCCCCTACCTTCTCCCTTTTGAGCACTATCTTTAGTGCGGTATCATCAGGGTTGGTAATATTCATCTCGTGTTCTCTAATCACATTTGTGTCTCCCATGTTTCTTTCTAAAAGCTTAAAATGAGTAAACAGAGTATATATGATACGACTACTTTAATAATGCTCACTGCATAAATAAGTATTGCAATAAAATTGAATTTCATTCTTTCTGGGTCCAAAGTCATAACCCTCATGACACTCAAGGGACCACTTCTGGGTTAAATGGTTTCTGTTTCCTAACACACCATCAATTGCTGAAAGGCATGCATGACATCTCTTGGTTTCCTTCACATTTGAACCATGACTTTGTTACACAGTTTATTTGTTAGTTTTCTTGTTTTTGTTTTCCATTTTTGGTGGAGATCATATTTTTTGTGAAAAAAATGAAATATGTCCCTTCTTCACAGAGTCACTAACATTATCTAGTCCCTTAGGTGCTATCTGTTGTTTTGTTTTGTTTCTATTTTGTTCTTCATTTTTCTTGGAGCCCTCTGATTTCATTTCCAATCTGGACTGATTGCTTAAGGACCTGATAGATAACTGTCACCCTGGGATTATCTTTTCAAGGCCTCCAGGTAAATTACACCATCTCTTCTATCAGAAGTCTTTTCCCACAGTATATTAATTTCCTAGGGCTGCTGTAACAAAGTACCAATATCTTACAGTTCTAGAGGCTAGAAGACCAAGCTCAAGGTGTCAGCAAGGTTAGTTCCTTCTGAGTTCTGTGAGAGAGAATCTGTTCATGACTTTCTCCTATCTTCTGGTATCCTCAGATGTTCCTTAGCTTGTAGATGGTGTTCTTCCTTTGTCTTCACATCATCCTCCCTCTATGCATGTCTGTCTCTGTGTCCAAATTTCCCCTTTTTAGAAAGACACAATCAAACTGGATTAGTGCCCACCCTAATGACCTCATCTCAACCTGATCATCTGCAAAGACCTTATTTCCAAATAAAGTCAAATTCATAGATACTGGGGGTTAGAACTACAACATATTTTGGGAGCACACAATTCAACTGACAACACTTGATATCTACACTTAATTTACTGGATTATATCTCAAATAACTTCCTTATAAAGGGCACAAGGGATGTAAATTTTCCTAGTCCTGGTGTGCCTAAAATATAATTATTTTGCCATCATGCTTTATTGATAATTTGAGTGTGTAGGAATGCTAGGTTTGGAATTATTGCCCATTAGAATTTTGAATACATTGCTCATTTTTCTCCTACCATCTCTATTGGTGATTAGAAATCCAGTGCTAGTTTGACTCTCTATCTTGTTTTATCTATTCAGAAGTTTTTAGGAATCTTCTCTTTCTTTTGTGTTCCGACTAAAAGATTTCAGGACTATGTTTACATGTGAGTCTTCTTTCAATAATTTGTTAAGAACTTGATGGACTCAAACAGAAAAGTAGTCTCTTCTGATCACTGGGAAAGTGTTTTGCATTATTTCTTTAAAATTTCTTCCCCTCTGTTATTACGTGCCCATTTTTCTCGAACTCCTATTAGTTGAGCTGGATCTCCTAGAATTATTCTCTGTAATAGTCTGTGTATGTTATCTACCTCAGGTGCTCCATCTCTTTGTTTTATTTTTGTTGTTGTTGCTGTTGTCTTTGTTTTGTTCAATCGCTTTGTGGTTCTTTTTCCGTATGTTGTAAGAGACTTACTTTGTATTCTCACCTTTCCTTAAGTTTTTCATTTGGCATATGATTATCCATGTGACAACTGTTCTAATTTGTTCACTGATTGTTTCTTCCTCATAGCATTCTGTTCTTGTACTCTGGGGGCACTACCTTCTCAAATCTTTCTCTGAAGTTTCTTTGTTTGTTCTAGACACAATTTTTTTTTTAATCTTGCCCTTTCTTAACTTGTCCTGCCTTTTATCCTGTCCTATGATGTTGGCGGTCTTTGGATATCCATTCTACTTAAGAAAGGGGAATGGGATCATTTCTCTCTGTAGCAGGGGCCTGTGTCCTCTATTGTTGTATGTGGGTCTCTTTTCCTGCCCTGTCTCTCTCACTGACAGCAATGCTGATTGGGAAATTTAGGTATGTGTCCAGGGCTTGTCTAAAGGAAATGAAGACTTCAGTGGGAACAGACAGGTAGCAGGGCTTTAGTTGTGGAAGTTCCAGCTGCCAAATGGAAGAATTTTACCCTGGAGTGCTGGTCCCAAAAGTTCTAGTTCTGCCTATGCAGATATGTCTTATTAGAGATGAATCCTTAGATATTTTTAGCTGAGATTGATGCTTGGTTTCTACACTAAGTGCTAGGAAGCACAGAGAAGGAAAACAAAGGAATGGGCATCTCAGGAAGAAAGCATTAAGTTGCTCCACAGACTGGTTTCCCAATTAAGCCACTCTTCTCCCTCCTGTCACCTTTACACCCACCGACTCTGCTCTGCTCCAGCCTACTCCCGCTGCTCTGCTCTTCCAGCACCCCACTCTCTTGTCCTTGTCAAAAAGCTTCCGCCCTCTTTTTATCTTTCAGAAATTTGTTGAAATCTCTCTCCTGCTCGTGTTCCTCTTTCATTCTCTTCATGGCAATGGGTGTTTCCTTTTAGTGTTATCTAATGGTGGTGGCGCAGGGCAGGGGAGTTTAAAGAGATTACAGAAAAACACACATCCTCAGCTCATTATCTTGAACCATCTTTAACTAGAAGTGTCAAATCCAATATAACACAGCTTCGAGTGAAACAGGTAAATAAAAGGGTTTATGATATCTAAAAAGGAGGAACCAGCACTGTCTTCATATCTTGATTAATGACGTGCACATACACTTAAATAAGTGTACACACACAGATGTGGTTGCACAGAAAGCCAGTTCTGAAGGGAAAATTATGAAAACTGGAATATGTTAGATGAAGGAACGATACTTTTTTAAAGATAATACTAGACAATGGGTTATAATACTGGCCAATGTCTTATGCAACAAATGTTAACTTTCACAGCATAACTAGCCTCACTCAACCAGTGGGTAGATAATGTCCCTTTAAGAATTATGACCCCTTGTGTCCACATCACTTAGCAATTTGACAATTCTCCTGCTCCCATTAAGAGATGGAGCCTATTTTTTCCACTACCTTAAATCTTATCTGGCCTTGAGAATTGCCCTTACCAACAGAATATGATGGAAGTGATAATGTACAAATTCCAGAGATGAAGCCTTAAAAGCACTTGTAACTTCCACTCTTGCCCTCTTGAAAACCTGAGACCACCATGCTAGTCAAACCAGCAGTCAGCATCAATTGCCAGAAGGGAGTGATTCCATCTGGGACCCTCCAGTCCCAAGTGAGCTGTCATATGACTGCAACCACATGAATGCCCTCGGGCAAGACCAGAAGAAACACATGGAAGACTCACAAAAATAAGATAAATAATAAATAATTGATGTTTTAAGACACTAAGTTTTGGAGTGGCTTTTTCTTGAGCAATGGATTACTGAAACAGTATCTAACAAATATTCTGAATTTTGTCTCTAATTGGACTGTTTTAATGATGCGTGCCCAACCCTTCAACAATCACTGTGGCTAAAGGAATTCTCTGCACTGATTGGCTTAGGGCTGAGGTTTTGCTTTTCCTTGAACTAGGTGTTGTAGCAAGAAATTGTGATGCTTGGCTTAGGTCAAATGAGGTCCTATTCCTAGAACTGAGGGTGAATTCAATCTCTCCCCCAAGCCAATGGGGAGGGAGTGAAATGGATGCTACAGAGGCAATTACAATGCCCATGATAGATGGGTAAGGGTAGCAACTGACCAGGCAAAAGTTCCTGTCCGTGACCATTTTTCAACCCCTGCTTCTCCTGAAGCCAACAATATCACCATGAAAACTGCTGCCACCATTACCCACACCGCCACTGTCACAATTGCCGCCTCTGAGTCGGCTGTAGCTGCTGCCGTTGCTCCAGTCCTATTGCTGCCAATGTTATGAAGCTACTATTATGAAGCTTACACATCTTGGGTGCCCATGGCTTTCCAAGTGAGCTGCAACTCCAGCCGGAGTGCTGGACTGCTTTCCAGCCTAAACCCAGCTGAGAACAATATGTGGAGAGGGTCTAACCAAAAAGGTCAAATTGGGAAGACAGACAAGATGAGGCAGAAATAAGGGACAAAATGGAGGAGGAGAGGAGAATGCCTAGTCCCAGTTTGGATGCAAAGGTAAAAGACTCATGGATGGGCTGGTAAAGCTACATATTCCTTCCATTAGAACCGCAGCAGCTGCGGAGATGACAAGAGCAGCTCTCACTGCAGAATCAGCTATCAAGGAGAGAAAAGTTGAGGCACAGTTGAGGAGCCAGGGTTTTAGGAAGTATTCTGAGTTCCACCACAGCTGCTGCCCGGAATGATCTGTGGGCCTGCCTTGCAAGTCACACATCTGGGTCTCTGAAGATTGGCCCTTTGCCTCCAGGATCTCACTCCCTGACGTTCGTACACTCCCTTAACAGTTGCCAGAGAGGGATTTGCTCACTTTAACAACTGCTAAGCCCTAGGAGACTATGTATATTCCAGCTTCCTAGGTTTGGCTGCAGCAAAAGTGCAAAACTGCGGCTGCAGCCCAGCTCAGGTTGATATGTGGACAGCAAGAGTCTCAGAATGAGGAAGGAGTGAAAAAGAAAAAGAGGGGGGGAATGCTATCTATCAGCAAGTGAAAAATATGCATCTCCTGGGCAGGTTTCTCTCAGCTCTTACATTCCATCCTCACGCATTTGTATGTGTTCAAGTCATATTTTCTTTTTTAAAATATGGTGCCAACTTAACGGATTCTACTTGAAATTATTTTATTTTTTAGAATTTGCATCTATAGTCATAAGAGCGATGGACAAGAAGTTTTCCTTTTGTGCTCTCTTTTAGCAAGTTTAGTTATTAAGGTTAAACTGGATTCCTTTTTGTTTTTAAAGGATATCTTTTTTTTTGCAGGGAAAAATTTGCCCTGATCTAATATCTATTGCCAATCTTCCTCTTTTTTTTCCTCCCCAAAGCCCCATTGCATGGTTGCATATTCTAGTTGTAAGTCCTTCTAGTTCTTCTATGTGGGCCGCCGCCACAGCAGGGCAACCGACAGGTGGGTGATATGGTACCGGGACTGGAAAACGAACCCAGGCCCCCAAAGCAGAGAGCATGGAACTCTAACCACTAGGCAATCAGGGCTGGCTCTAAACTGGATTCTTAATACAAATAAGGAGAAACCTAGAAAAATCTATCCTCTGGAATAGTTTAAATAACATTGAAATTATCTGTTTTTAAAGGTTAGCTAGAAGTTAGTAATAAAGTGATCTACCTGATCCTGGTGCCTCTTTAAATAGTATAGATTAACCTAATTTGCAACCTCTATTTATATTTTCTTTTCTCTTATTAAAATTTTGGTAGTTTTTATTTTGTTCAGTAAACTTTCATTTCTTCCTAGTTTTTTGATTTTTTGCCATGTAATTGCATGCAAAAATATCATATTTTAATCTCTTCCGCATCACTGTTATGTCACCTTTCTCACATCTAATATTTTATATATTTGCTCTGTGTCCTTTTCTTCTTAACCAGGTTCGTGAAGAGTTTTCTATATTGTTGACCTATGCAATTCTATTTTACCAACTTATGGAGTTTTTAGCCTTTATAATTTTTTCTCTTTAATTATTCTTGCCTATTATAAAAATAAAGATATTAATTTTACTTTCCTATTTTCCTTGCTGCTGTTTTTCTAGTTTTCTAAGATAAGTACTAAGTTCCTTTATAATCCATCATTTTTCTTTAATTATGGAGGTATTTAAGGCTATGCCTCTTCCTGTGCACAGATTTTATGCATCCCATTGATTTTAAAACTCTTCATTACACTGCTGCCTTAACAGTTTGTATTTCAATTTTGATTTCTTCTTTGATCCAACAGTTATTTAGGAATATGTGTCTTAATTTCCAAATCACTAGTTTGGGTCATGTGTTTAATATTTCTTTCTTTCTTTTTTATTTTTTATTAATTTTATTTATTTTTTTCCCCCAAAGCCCCAGTAGATAGTTGTATGTCATAGCTGCACATCCTTCTAGTTGCTGTATGTGGGACGCAGCCTCAGCGTGGCCGGAGAAGCGGTGTGTCGGTGCGCTCCTGGGATCCGAACCGGGGCCCACCAGCAGCGGAGCACGCTCACCTAACCGCTAAGCCACGGGGCCGGCCCTAATATTTATTTCTGACTCTTAAAAAATTATGATCAGTGATCTATACTTTTTAAAAATACATTTTAATGGGCTGGCCTGGTGGCCTAGTGGTTAAGTTCACATGCTCCACTTTGGAGGCCCAGGGTTCACGGGTTTGTATCCCAGGCACAGACCTACACACACCGCTCATCAAGCCATGCTGTGGCGGCAGCCCACATACAAAAACAGAGGAAGATTGGCAACAGATGTTAGCTCAGGGCCAATCTTCCTCACCAAAAAAATTAATATATATATATTTTAAGTATTTATTTGTAGCCAGCTAAATGATGAATTTTTATAAATGTGCCACGATCATGTGGGGAAAAAAGTACATTTTCAATTTAAAGAATATAACATTGTATATACATAAAATTGAGGTTTTGCTGAATTATTTAATTCTATTATATCCTTAATTAATTTTTGTCTTCTCAGTTTATCAAATTCTGAAAGACCTATATTAAAATACCCACTATAATTATTTATATTTTTATGTTCTTCTTGTATCCCTAATAGTTTGCACTATTTAGCATTTTTTATTGGCTTTAAGAGAAATTCTTGAAATCAACATATTTCTGGGTTTGTTTTTTAATCACTCTAACAGGATCTGAATTTAATAACAGAATTCAATCCATTTATAGCATATCAAAATGATCAGGTAGGATTCATTTTAGGAATGGAGGGTAAACATTAAAATATCCCAATTAACATAATTCACTAATTAACAAATTAAAGAAGAAAATGTTTAGACCATTTCAATAGATTCTGAAATGGCAGTTGATAAAATGCAGCAATTATAATAAAAACTCTAAGAGGGCATGAAATAAATGGCTTAAATATGATAAAGACTGTATACTCCAAACCACCAACAAATATATTCCATTTATAATATCATTAAAACCATAACATTTATTTCTAACAATAAAGTGCTTAGTTGAGTATAATTGTAAGCTATTATTTGAGCTCATATAACAAGATCTAAAAAGGAAAAGTCTTTGTATCATAAAAAAATATCTGAGAACAGTAAATAAAATGTATCAAAGGTACAGGAGATATTTGTCTTGCAAACATTACAACTTAACATAAAGCCACCCTAATGAAAAGCATGTGTGATTAGCACACAAATAGGCAACTATTTAGAGTAATAGAGAACAGCCAATTGATACATTATAATATATGTAGAAATTCAATATCTAACAAAAGCAGTATTCAAATGTAATAGGAAAATGAGACTTCTACTTCTGGCCATGATAGAATAACAGCGACTAGATTTAGCCTCTCATTTTAAACAACTAGAAAAGCAGAGCTGATACATGACATTGGACTACATGCAGCTCAGAGCAGTGATTCCTGAGAAAGAGGAAACAAGCAAGATGAGACCTGAGACCTATGAATGACCTACCTCACTGCCTGGAGACATTTTCGGGCTGAAATCTAGAAGGAGGATCTCAAACAGCCCAGGAATCGCAGTGATTAAGGAGACAGAACTTAGGAGGCTAAGGCAATTATCATTCTCAGAGTAGAGAGCCAGGGAGGAGAGAAATACACAGAAAGGGATTGGGAGATCTGCACAGGGGCCCTTTTGAGTCTTTTACTGAGAACGGATCTGTGGAAGCAAGTGAGGAAACAGCTCGAGGCTGGGGAAAGATCACCAGTGAGGAGTAGGGGCAGCAATCCTCGGATCTCATGTGGAGCCAGGCATGATTCGTGTTCCCACCAGCCAGAGTGCAAGGATCTAGTAAATGAGCCATCAGGTAGAGGCCACAAAAGGGTATTGCTTAGTAGTGGGCCAACTATCCCTTGGCTGAAGATTGTTCTGAACCTGCTATAATGAAGATGAAAAGCAAACCTCAAAAGTCAAACTGACTCCAAGTAATTTAACTTTGTTCAGGACAAAGCCCCAAAATATTTAAAAGCACACAGAAATATCCAGCACCCAACAATGTAAAATTCGCAATATCTGGCATCTAATAAAAATTAACTGGTATGTGAAGAAGCAGGAAAAAATGACCCATAATCAGCAGAACAATCAATCAATATCAACATATCCAGAAACAAGATGCTGGATCAATACCCAAGGATGTTAAAACAGCTGTTATAAATAAACTTCTTAGGTTCAAGAAAAGTAGAGGAAAGCATGAGAATAAGGAGGAGAGAAAGGAAAGCTATTAAAAAGATCCAAATCACAGCCAGCCCTGATGGCCCAGTGGTTAAAGTTCGGCATGCTCTGCTTTGGTGGCCTGGGTTCGGTTCCTGGGCATGGAACCACGCCACCTGTCAGATGCCATGCTGTGGCGGCAGCTCACATAGAAGAACTAAAAAGACCTACAACTAGAATATACAATTATGTACTGGGGCTTTGGGGAGGAAAAATAAAACATTAAAAAGATCCAAATCAAACCCTTATAGATGAAAAGTACAATATCTGAAATGAAAAATACACTGGATGGAATTAAAAGCAGCTTAGGCACTGCAGAAGGAAACTCTAGTGAACTTGGAGATATAGCAGTAAAAGTGTACAAAATTAAACACAAACAGAAATTGAACAGAGCATCAGTGAGTTGTGGGAATATAACAAATGACCTAATCTGCATTTGTAATTGGAATCCCAAAGACACAGAGGAGAGTCAGGGGGACAGAAATAATATTTGAAAAAATGATGGCTGAAATTTTTCCAAATTTGATGAAAACTATAAACCTACAGATCTAAGAAGCTAACTGCTATGGACTGAAATGTGTCCCCCCAAATTCATATATTGAAGCCCTAACCTCAATGTGATGGTATTTGGAGATGGGACCTTTGGGAGGTAATAGGTTTAGATGAGGTCAAGAGGATGGGGCCTTCATGATGGGATGGTAAGAAAGGTTTAACTAAGGAAAGAGGAGAAGTGGGAGGGAAGAATGACCCAATCAGGGGCAAAATCATGAGAAAAGGCCTACAGACAAGAAAGTACGTTGTGTATTTAGGCTAAAAGTAAAGTTTATTGTACGTTGGGAATGGGAGTAGGAGGGAGGGGAGTTAAAGGAGTTGAAGGTAAAGGAGAGGAACAGAAAAACTAAAAGAAAGTTTCCTGAGAAAGCAAGGAGGGCTATGGGATCCAAAGCACAGATGATGAGAATAGCAGACCATGAACACCTTTTCTATTGTAACAGGAGGAAACAATAGGCACAGATGTGTGCAGGTGAGTTTGGACGTGTTTGGGCAAGAAGGGAGTTTCTTCTGATGGCTACTTTATCTATGAGGTAAGATGTGAATTCATCTGTTGGCTGTAGGGTCAGAGGCTCAGGAAGGAGAGAATGGAGGAGCCAGTTGAGATTGGAAACAATGACTCCATAGAAACTCTGGTCTGGCTCTTGCATGATTTTCTCCAGCAACACTCTGCTAATACTCGGAGCAGATGAACTACAGAAATGACACCAGAACAGAATAAAAACCCTATTCCCCACTGTATTTCCCTATGCCACCTTCTCTCTCTTCAAGTGTCAAGCAACATTAATCAAGTTTCTAAGTGTTCTGAGTACAGTAAAAAGGAGACAGAGAGACAGATCAGTAATTCCCAAGGTTTTTACATGAAAAAGGACTACAGATCTGCTTACTGTAGTAGGCAATCCTAACTCAGAATGTTTCACCTCTCTCACATCCCTTTAAATTATCTATCCTTTTTTCATGAAAAGAGTTCAAATTCATTTAATGAAACTGATTCTTTTTGAAGCCATGTTCATTTGTTATTGAATAGGTTATATAGTATGTCGCTTAGTCTGTTTGGGCTGTTATAACAAAGTACCATAGACTGGGTGGCTTATAAACAACAGAAATTCATATCCCACAGTTCTGGAGGCTGGAAATCCAAGATTAGGGTGCCGACTTGGTTGGGTTCTCGTGGGAGCCTTTTTCTGGGCTGCAGACGGCCATCTTCTCCCTGTGTTGTCACATGGCAGAAGGTGCGAGAGAGGTCTCTGGGGTCCCTTTTATAAGGGCACTAATCCCATACGTGAGGGCTCCATCCTCATAACCTAATTAACTCCCCAAAGCCCCATCTCCTAATACCATCACACTGGAGTTGAAATTTCAAGAAATGAATTTTGGGGGGACACAAACATTCAGTCCAACACAGTGCTCTTCTCCCTTCCATGTATTCTCAAACCAATTTTATACTATTTTTAGAACTTCAGTATGTTTCTAAGTGTAAAAGTTAATAATGTGTCTGTAATTTCCAGAACCAACATCTCTAGTATGACTCATAAAAAGATTTGTGTGGTTTACTGAGCAGAATCTTGAATGCAGTGATTATGTTGACTTACCAAAACTTGTGCTTTACAGGAGCATTAGGCAGCAAGAAGGTTGCTAGGGAAACTCTGAAAGAAAGAAATCTGAGCTGGATGTGGGCTTTTTCTGAGCATTTCACAGAATAAATGAATTCAAAGAAAAATAGATCAGCAGAGGAAAGCGGTAGGTGGTCTTTCACGCCTGTGTTCAACTTTTACTTCCACACTGAAAACAGGCAGACAGGGATAAGAAAACTAAAATATTAGACAAGAAGGAAAGTTGGAAGGAAAGCCTCTTCTTGATTCCTTGACATACACATTCTTGTCCACCGTTTTAAACAAAAATTTTGCATAACTGTTTGAAGTCAAAATTACAACAGCTTCTCAAGTATCTAACTTATTTTAAATTTTCTCAGAAGCAGAATCAGAAGCCATTCAGGCCAATGGATAAACAGATTATGTTTTTTTGTTCTAAAATCAGAACTGCTGAGACAAATGTGGGCACAACAAATAAGAATATTTAAAATCTGAACATTTCTAAAAAAAATCTAGATGGTTTGGACTGTGAATCAGTTAGGAACCAAGGTGGCCACAGTACACTTACATCTGTTGAAATTCTATGGAATTTCCAAGGGCCCAATTTTTATAAGAGTGATCGCCAAACTTGAGAACTCCCACTAGATCTATCTTATGATTTTCCTAAGTGATAAGAGTGATAAATGTGTCTTGATATTCATAACGAATCCCTTTTGACCACACTTGGGTTTATGTCAATGAGGTGACTTTTGGAAGGCATCAAAGGATGGGGCTGGTTGCCAGGGGAACCAACCATGAGATTGGAGGGTTGGAACTTTCAGTCCCACCCATCTGGCGTCCAGGGGAGGGGGAAGGGGCTGGAGGTTGAAGCCGTTGCCAATGGCCAATGATTTAATCAAGCATGCCTATGTAATGAAGCCTCCATAAAGACTCAAAGGACAGAGTTTGGAGAGCTTGTGGGTTGGTGAACACTTGAAGGTGCTGGGTGAGTGGCGTGCATGGAGGCTCTGTGCCCCTTCTCCATACCTTGCCCTTTGTGTGGGTTCCATCTGGCTGTTCCTGAGTTATATTCTTTTATAATAAACCAGTAGTCTAGTAAGTAAAGTGTTTCTCTGAGTTCGGCGAGCTGATCTAGCAAATTAATCAAACCCAAGAAGAAGGTCCTTGCAACCAGTCTATAGCTGATGGGTCAGAGGCACAGGTGACAACCCCGACTTATGATTGGCTTCTGAGGTGAGGGAGGGGGTAGTCTTGTAGGACTGAGCCCTTAACCTGTGGGATCTGACACTATCTCCAGGTAGATAGCGTCAGAATTGAGCTGAGTTGTAGGACGCCCAGCTGGTGTCACAGAATTGCTTGGTGGTGTGGAAAAAACACACATACTGGAATTGGTGTCAGAATCATAGTCCTTGTGTCTTCAACCACAGACTCTTAAGATAAAAAATTGCCCTATTTTTAAGTAAAATGTTCTTACAGTGCTTTAAAATCAAAATATACCTTAACTGTTGTCATAAGCAAGATGTGTACTTATCAATGTTGACCTTAATCCCTAATCTTTATGAATAGAGGCAAGTGTTTTTCACTCTGTATTTCTTTTCTGGAATTCAAAATAATCTGCTAAAAAGGAAAGGATTATTTTTTATATGATTGATGTGGTCTTTAAAAATTTAGAGGTATTAGAGAATATATCTGATAGCTTCTTTTGAGATGTCTTTGAGGAACAGCTAATATTTAGTACAAACTTTCCTTTTCTAAAAAAGATTTGGGGAAAATAATGTCAAATTAGATGCCATGGAAAAGTTGTCCTTGATTTTGATCAGAAATTTCCAGTATACCCATCTTCATAGGAGCTATTACTCATGTTGTATGAAGGAAAGATTTCTTAATTTTTCCTTTTAAAAGGAATACTATTTTTACTATACTCTAAAAAGACTTTTGTATGGATGAAGTGTGGGATTCTAAAAAATGTGCATGTTTGTTTTTAACCAAATATAAAGTGATTTATGAAGCTGCTTTAGGCCTTTTTCTGGGCTTCTCACTAAAGCAGAGATGGAAGCATATTTGGGAAGTCCAGATGATTTTTATTTTTCAAAAATTGACTAGCTTGGCAGACAAGTCTCTTAATTAAGAAAAAAATAATGTTCTTGACACCAAAACTTGCAATTTTATTTATACTTCTTATCCCCTTTCTATATCAGCTTTACCATAACCACGATCTCTATCATCCCACAATGAGCCTCACCTCACCCCAACACCTACTCTCTCCCACCCCCATTCTTTGTTACATGCAGTTGACTTTTCCTCAATTTTATATAATGATGTGCTGTGCGATCCCAGCTTCTAGCCAGGTCCCCAAGTTTTTCCCTCCCTATCCGATTCACCCTCTGTAAGCTTTCCTTTACACAAATGTAGGGCTGCCACTGTGGTCCTCTCAAGGGACCTCACCTGACTTGTATTACCTGCTATAGTCTTCCAAGCCTCACTCTTGCTCTGTGATGAAAAAATATTATTAGCTACCCAGGAGTTTTAACCCCAAACGCAGATGTGGAAAAGTTAAAAGAAGGTAACAATAGGTCTTCCCTTTAGTCAAAATCAAATTTACCAATGGTAATACTGATACCACTAAAGACAAAAACTGAATAAAACAAGCAACCTAGAAAACAAATTTGCAACCCAGATCTTAAGAGACCCTGGAGCCAAAGACGTATTAATATATATGCATACATGTTGTTATTAGCACCATCAAGTGGATTCTGACTTCCAGTGGCCCTGTGTACAGCAGAGCGGAACCCTGCCTGGTTTTTTGCTCCATCGTCTCACCTTCTGGCGCTGTATCAGACAATGCTCCACTGCTATTCGTAGAGTTTTCATGGCCAATTTTTTTGGAAGTGGGTGGCCAGATCCTTTTTCCCAGTCTGTCTAGTCTGGAAGCTCCGCTGAAAACTGTCCATCATGGGTGACCCTGGTTGTATTTGAAATACTGGTGGCATAGCTTTCAGTTATCACGGCAACATGCAGCCCCCACAGTATGACAACCAACAGACGGGTAGTGTGGTTCCATGATTGGAAATGGACCCCTGCCATCTTGGTGAAAGCGCCGAGTCTTAACCACTAGACCATCAGACATACATATATAAATAATAATTATTATTAATGTACTTACAAATATGATAGATATTTCCCTCAGGATAAGCTGATGATATCAACACATCCATTTGGAACTAGTGATTGTATTTTAAGTAAAGGAACAGTACTTACAATATTTACTTCATTTCAGAAATGCAGTTAATTCAGAAGAGTGTGGTTTCCTAAGAGTGTCATTTTACCTGGGCTTCAACAGTCCTGAGTGTGTGTGTGTGTGTGTGCACGCGCGTGTGTGTGTGTATGTTACTATGACCAAAGACATAAAATATGCTTATGGTTATGATATATATACTACTTAGGAATGTGAACACAAATAAATAATCTCTCCTCCTAATTGGAATAAACAATGAAATATTTATGGCAATATGTTTTTTGATATAAACTTTGAACAGTGTTGTTCTCCTGTCTTAAACAAATGACATTCTTTCACTCCTCTTGCGTCAGCTTTCGCGTGATCAAATCTCCATTTTAAGATGAGTCTAGTTTATTCAGACTTCAAGCAAATGGAATTAGTTAGGAAAGTTGAATTTAGAAGTAGTCTCTTTTCCTCCAGATTAATGAGTTTATACCCAGAACTAACATTAATGAGAATTCTCAGATTTTCTTGTAGAGAATAGCCCCATTCAGAGATGGCAGAAGTATAAACCCAGAACATCTCAGTCATAGCCACTTTATATTGTTTAAAGGCTAAAATTGCATCTCTAAAAAAATAGGTATTGGAAATAAAAACATTTATATAGAATAGCTTAAGGCAAGTATTCTGATTTTCAAAGTGTAATAAATAAGACTAAGAATAAAATTGCAGCTTTGTTGATACATGCAAGGGAAATAAATGCATTAAAATTAAAATATGGTTTCATGGAAATGAGCTTCCTGAACTGGTAAATGTGCTGTTCAAAGAAAAATATTTCAAAGGCATACTTCCCTACGTGATTAAGATTCTTTACAATTAAAAACCTCTGTCTTAAAATATTCTTCCACTTGAAAGGCATTGCTGGTCAGGAAATCCCCCTGGACTCCTTGGTGACACGTCTCATTTTTTTCAGTAATAGGAAATTACAATACCAAAATACAACAGAGCCCACACATCTGTTAGCCACTTTTGCTGTAGGTACTCAATTGATGCAAGATGTGCCTGTGGAAGCCCGGGGGAGGGGCACAAAGCAAATGAATGCAACCTGCAACCTGAAGCACCAACTCCAGAGACAAAATGATGCAAGAAAGGAGGAAAAATGAAATAGCCCAATTTGCATCCACGTTAAAGGTTATGTGTACATGGAAGTGTGTCTGTGTCTGTGTGCATTTTGTCTGGGGACAAAGGTGCTCAATAAATATTGGTTGACTGCTCAGTGTCTGTTTTGCAAAATAGGGATCCCTTTTGAGAGACAGAATTGAATAGTTACTTCTAATTCAACAGGTAATTTTCCTATTAACGTAATCAGCATCAAAATATTCAACCTATTTACTTAATTTGCTCAAAATGTGTGGAGATATAAATTAAATAAATGTATGGAGACAAGCGTAACAATCTTTCAATGATATCTTCATCACCAAACATTTGAAATAGTATCAACAGCTTCCATTTATCAGATACATTCTGTGTTCCAGAACTTGCAGCAAGCACTTCACGGGATTCTAGCAACAACCCCACATAGTGCTATTAATACTCCATAACGCTCAATACAGATTAAAACATTAAGGTTGTGCCCACGTTTTCAGAGTGAATTGGTAGCAGATGTGGGATTTACTCAAGTGTGTCTGACATGACAGCATATTTGTTCATCTATGCAAAGAGTTTTCAAAGGGTGATCCCCTGACCAAAGACAACAGCATTATCTAGAAACTTGTGAGAAATGCAAATTCTCAGGCCCTGCCCCAGATTTATGAATCAGAAATCTGAGGGCAGGCTCAGCAATCTGTTTTTTAACAAGCCCTCTGGGTAATTCTGATGCCTGCTCAAACTTGAGAATCACTGCTGTAATCTAGCCTACCTTTAATATGTACTATTATGTTATGATTGATTGACAAAGATCCTTTGCTTGACCAAACTTTAGTCAGGCTCCTGAACCTGCTTCTAGGCCCATCTGTGCACTACCTTATAAAATCCAGTTTTAGCAAGAGCCTCACTAACCAGCGCCTTCCACCCTTAATATCTAATCATCTTCGATATATGATCAGGTTTCTCACCCTTCACCATCCCCCGGGTGATGTCTGATCACCTGGCCTATCTTCAGCAAGAATCCCATTAGGTCAGTTGACCCAGAACTCCCCTTTCTCTTGATGTTTCCTCGTAGTAATTTTCCATCCAATGTCCCCCCACTCTGCTTTTTGCTTATAAATTCCTGCTTGCCCATGCTGTATTTGGAGTTAAGCCCCATCTCTCTCCCACATGGTGCAATCCCACTGCAGTGGTCCCTATACCTATCACCATGGTCCTGAATAAAGTCTGCTTCATCATCTTTAACAAGTGTCACTGAATATCTTTCCTTTAACAAATATACATAAATGTATTAGGCAAGACTCAAATTCTCTATCTAGAAGTTTTACAGCTTAGTCATAGTTTACATAATATCACAAATATCTTTGTAAATGGCAGTAAAATAATTTTAAGAGTACTAAATCTATAACTGATTTCAATAATTTTTATTAGCATTTTAAAAAGTGAAGTGATTGACGCTATACATATTTGTCAAAATCGAATTGGATTATCCAGGGTCTTTCTTTTTAAATACACTATAAGATGAAAAAAAAGTTAAAAGATAATGTTAATAAACAATAATTCTGAAATTGAAATTATTTTTGTTGACCATTGTTAATCAATTAGACTCTTGATTGATATTATTATTAACATATAGATATTAGCTTATGTATAGATGGTTAAGTTTCCATAGATTGATTGATCAGCCATAGCCACTATGTGTAGTTAACCATTGTAAAAATTCTTAAACATATTCCTCTATTTAATTTTAAAATGGGCTATTTCTACATACCACAAAAATGCCTATCCCAGATTGTTAAAGGAATGAACAACAATATACAACTACTATGAAAAAATGAATAGTGCAATTTCAAGAAATCATGGAAACTTTGTAGATCAATACCAGTATTTTATAAATAAGAAAAAGTTCCAATGAGATAATATGGACTTTTTAAAGTCCATATTACTAAATAGCATAACCTTGACCTTTCATGCAGTAGATGCTTGTAGCTAGTCTTCAAAGGTGTCCTCCAACGAATTTCTTCTCTCCCTATATGCATGTACTACTCCACAAACCAAGAAGTGGAGCTTATTCCTTCTCCCTTTGTTTGAAGAAGCCTTCATTTTTCTTTCACTTTTGAAGGCTACTTTCACTAAATACAGAATTTTCCTTCAGCCCTTTAAAGCAATCACTCCATTGTCATGGTTCTTGCATGGTTTCTGGCAAGAAGTCTGCTGTTTATCTTCTTACCGTTCCTCTGTGGATAAGTCTTCTCTGGTTGCTATCAAGGTTTTCTTTTGGTTTCCAGCAGTTTGAATAGAATGTGCCTGGGATTGTTTTTTGTTTTTTTGGATTATTTAAAAAATTTTCTTCTCGGTGTTCTTTAAGGTTCTTAGATCTATGGTTTGATGTCTCTTACCAGTTTTGAAAATATTCCAGTTATTATTTCTTTAAATATTTTTTCTGCCTCATTCTCTCTGCCTTCTCATTCTGGGATTCCAATTACACATATGTTATACAATTTGATATTATCTCACAGCTATTGGATGCTCTGTTTGGCTTTTCACTTTTTTTTCTCTTTGTTTTCCAATTTGAGTAATTTCTATTGGCCTATCTTCAAGTTCACTGATTGTTTTCTACGCTATGTCAGGTCTACTGGTGGGCCCAACAAAGTCCTTTTTTATCTCTGTTACTGTGTTTTTGACTTCTAGCATTTCCATTTGATTCTTTTTTTTTTTTAATTTTTGTTTATTGCAGTAACATTGGTTTATAACATTGTAAAAATTTCAGGTGTACATCATTATACTTCTATTTCTGCATAGATTACATCATGTTCACCACCAAAATACTAATTACAACCCATCACCACACACATGTGCCAAATTATCCCTTTCACCCTCCTCCCTCCCCCCTTCCCCTCTGGTAACCACCAATCCAATCTCTGTCCCTATGTGTTTGTTTATTGTTGTTATTATCTATTACTTAATGAAGGAAATCATGTGGTATTTGACCTTCTCCCTCTGACTTATTTCACTTTGCATTATACCCACAATGTCCATCCATGTTGTCACAAATGGCTGGATTTCATCATTTCTTATGGCTGAGTAGTATTCCATTGTGTATATATACCACATCTTCTTTATCCATTCATCCCTTGATGGGCACTTAGGTTGCTTCCAAGTCTTGGCTATTGTGAATAACGCTGCAATGAACACAGGGGTGCATGTACCTTTACAAATTGGTGTTTTCAAGTTCTTTGGATAAATACCCAGCAGTGGAATGGCTGGATCATATGGTAGTTCTATCCTTGATTTTTTGAGGAATCTCCATACTGTTTTCCATAGCGGCTGCACCAGTTTGCACTCCCACTAGCAGTGTATGAGAGTTCCCTTCTCTCCACATCCTCTCCAACACATGTTGTTTCCTGTCTTGTTAATTATAGCCATTCTGACAGGCGTGAGGTGATATCTCATTGTAGTTTTGATTTGCATTTCCCTGATAGTTAGTGATTTTGAACATCTTTTCATGTGTCTGTTGGCCATCTGTATATCTTTTTTGGAGAAATGTCTGTTCAGGTCTTTTGCCCATTTTTTAATTGGGTTGGTAGTTTTTTTGTTGTTGAGATGCATGAGTTCTTTATATATTTTGGAGATTAAGCCCTTATCAAATGTATGGTTTGCAAAATCTTCTCCCAATTGTTAGGTTGTCTTTTCGTTTTGTTGATGGTTTCCTTTGCTGTGCAGAAGCTTTTTAGTTTGATGTAGTCCCATTTGTTTATTTTTTCTATTGTTTCTCTTGCCTGGCCAGACATGGTGTTTGAAAAGATGTTGCTAAGACTGATGTCGAAGAGTGTACTGCCTATGTTTTCTTCTAGAAGTTTCACAGTTTCAGGTCTTATATCCAAGTCTTTAATCCATTTGGAGTTAATTTTTGTGTATGGTGTAAGGTAAGGGTCTACTTTAATTTTTTTGCATGTGGCTGTCCAGTTTTCCCAACACCATTTGTTGAAGAGACTTTCTTTTCCCCATTGTATGTTCTTGGCTCCTTTGTCAAAGATTAGCTGTCCATAGATGTGTGGGTTTATTTCTGGGCTTTCGATTCTATTCCATTGATCTGTGTGTCTGTTTTTGTGCCAGTACCATGCTGTTTTGGTTACTATAGCTTTGTAGTATATTTTGAAATCAGGGAGTGTGATACCTCCAGATTTGTTCTTTTTTCTCAGGATTCCTTTAGCTATTCGGGGTCTTTTGTTGTTCCATATAGATTTTAGGATTCTTTGTTCTATTTCTGTGAAAAATGTTGTTGGAACTTTGATAGGGATTGCATTGAATCTATAGATGGCTTTAGGAAGTATGGACATCTTAACTATGTTAATTCTTCCAATCCAAGAGCACGGAATATCTTTCCATTTCTTTGTGTCTTCTTCAATTTCTTTCAGAAATGTTTTATAGTTTTCGGTGTACAGATCTTTCACCTCTTTGGTTAAGTTTATTCCTAGATATTTTATTCTTTTTGTTGCAATTGTAAATGGGATGGTATTCTTAATTTCTCTTTCTGCTACTTCGTTGTTAGTGTACAGAAATGCAACTGATTTTTGTATGTTGATTTTGTATCCTGCAACTTTACCATATTCGTTTATTACTTCTAAAAGTTTTCTGGTGGATTCTTTAGGGTTTTCTATATATAAAATCATGTCATCTGTAAATAGTGACAGTTTCACTTCTTCCTTTCCAATTTGGATCCCTTTTATTTCTTTCTCTTGCCTGATTGCTCTGGCTAGGACTTCCAGTACTATGTTAAATAGGAGTGGTGAGAGTGGGCATCCTTGTCTGGTTCCTGTTCTTAGAGGGATAGCTTTCAGTTTTTCACCATTGAGGATGATATTAGCTGTGGGTTTGTCATATATGGTCTTTATTATGTTGAGGTACTTTCCTTCTATACCCATTTTATTCAGAGTTTTCATCATAAATGGATGCTGTATCTTGTCAAATGCTTTCTCTGCATCTATTGAGATGATCATGTGATTTTTATTCTTCATTTTATTAATGTGGTGTATTATGTTGATTGATTTGCGAATGTTAAACCATCCCTGCATCCCTGGAATAAATCCCACTTGATCATGGTGTATAATCTTTTTAACGTATTGTTGTATGCGATTTGCTAGTATTTTATTGAGGATTCTTGCATCGATGTTCATCAGTGATATTGGCCTGTACTTTTCTTTTTTTGTGTTGTCCTTGTCTGGTTTTGGTATCAGGGTAATGTCAGCTTCGTAGAATGAGTTAGGGAGCTTCCCCCCCTCCTCCATTTTTTGGAAGAGTTTGAGAAGGATAGGTATTAAGTCTTCTTTGAATGTTTGGTAAAATTCACCAGGGAAGCCATCTGGTCCTGGACTTTTATTTTTGGGGAGGTTTGTGATTACTGTTTCGATCTCCTTACTGGTGATTGGTCTATTCAAATTCTCTACTTCTTCTTGATCCAGTTTTGGAAGGTTGTATGATTCTAAGAATTTATCCATTTCTTCCAGATTGTCGAATTGGTTGGCATATAGCTTTTCATAGTATTCTTATAATCTTTTGTATTTCTGAGGTGTCTGTTGTAACCTCTCCTCTTTCATTTCTGATTTTACTTATTTGTGCCTTCTCTCTTTTTTTCTTGGTGAGTCTAGCTAAAGGTTTGTCGATTTTGTTGATCTTTTCAAAGAACCAGCTCTTGGTTTTATTAATTTTTTCTATTGTTTTTTTGGTCTCTATTTCATTTATTTCTGCTCTGATTTTTATGATTTCCCTTCTTCTACTGATTTTGGGCTTTGTTTGTTCTTCTTTTTCCAGTTCCTTTAGGTGCATTGTTAGATTGTTTATTTGAGATTTTTCTTGTTTGTTGAGATAGGCCTGTATCGCTATAAACTTCCATCTTAAAACCACTTTTGCTGTATCCCATAAATTCTGGCATGTCGTATTTTCATTTTCATTTGTCTCCAAGTATTTTTTGATTTCTTCTTTGATTTCTTCGTTAACCCAGTCGTTGTTCAGTAGCATTTTGTTTAATCTCCACATATTTGTGGCTTTTCTGATTTTCTTCCTATAGTTGATTTCTAGTTTCATACCGTTGTGGTCAGAAAAGATGCTTGGTATTATTTCAATCTTCTTAAATTTATGGAGACTTGTTTTGTGGCCTAATATGTGATCAGTCCTGGAGAATGTTCCATGTGCATTTGAAAACAACGTGTATTCTTCGGTTTTTGGATGGAATGCTCTGTATATATCTACTAGGTCCATCTGTTCCAGTGTGTCGTTTAAGGCCAATGTTTCCTTATTGATCTTCTGTTTGGATGATCTATCCGTTGGTGTAAGTGGAGTGTTCAAGTCCCCTACTATTATTGTGTTACTGTCTATTTCTGTTTTTATGTCTGTTAATAATTGCTTTATATATTTAGGTCCACCTACATTGGGTGTGTAGATATTTACAAGTGTTATATCCTCTTGTTGGATTGTTCCCTTGATCATTATGTAATGCCCTTCTTTGTCTCTTTTTACAGTTTTTGTTTTAAAGTCTATTTTGTCTGATATGAGTACTGCTACCCCAGCTTTCTTTTCATTGCCATTTGTGTGGAGTATCTTTTTCCATCCCTTCACTTTCAGTTTGTGAGTGTCTTTAGGTCTGAAGTGTGTCTCTTGTATGCAGCATATATATGGGTCTTGTTTTTTTATCCACTCAACCACCCTATGCCTTTTAATTGGAGCATTTAGTCCATTGACGTTTAAAGTAGCTATTGATAAGTATGTACTTACTGCCATTTTTTAACTTTTTGTTTTTTCTCAGTGTTTTAGTAGTCCTTCTCTGTTCCTTTCTTCTTTTATACAGAATTAATGGTCCCTTTAGTTTGACCTCTGTCTGAAAGCTCTACTCTTTAACTCCCCTCCTCCCTCCTTTTATGTTTTTGATATCATATCTAAGCTCTTTTTTGTGCAATTGTATCCATTACGTTCTTATCACGGAAATAGATAATTTTTCGTATTTGTGGTCTTCTCTTTTCCCCTTAAATCAGTCCCTTTAACATTTCTTGTAGCACTGGTTTCTTGGTGACAAACTCCCTTAATTTTTGCTTGTCTGGGAAAATTTTGATCTCTCCTTCCATTTTGAATGATAACCTTGCTGGGTAGAGTATTATTGGCTCTAGGTTTTTTCCTTTCAGCACTTTAAATATATCGTGCCATTCTCTTCTAGCCTGTAAGGTTTCTGCAGAGAAGTCAGCTGATAGCCTTATGGGGTTTCCTCTTTATGTAACTTGACATTCTCTTGCAGCTTTTAGGATTCTCTCTTTATCTTTAATTCTGGACATTTAGATTATGATGTGTCTTGGTGTGGGCCTCTTTGGGTTTATCTTGTTTGGGGCTCTCTGTGATTCCTGTACCTGGATGTCTGTTTCCTTCCTTAGGTTAGGGAAGTTTTCATCTATTATTTCTTGAAATAGATTCTCTTCCCCCTTGTCTCGCTCTACTCCTTCTGGGACACCTATAACACAGATGTTAGTGCACTTGATGTTGTCCCAGAGGTCCCTTAGACTGTCCTCACTCTTTTTAATTCTTTTCTCTTTTACCTGTTCACCTTGGGTAATTTCTTCTAGTCTTTCATCCAGCTCACAGATCCGTTCTTCTGTATCCTCTACTCTGCTTTTGAGTCCCTCTAATGAAATTTTCATTTCAAGTATTGTATTCTTCATTTCTGATTGGTTCTTTTTTATATCTTCCATTTTTTTGTTGACATTCTCACTGAGTTCATCTATTCTTCTCCCCAGATCAGTGAGCATCCTTAACACTCTTAGTTTGAACTCTCTGTTGGGTAGGTTGCTCATTTCTGTTTCACTTAGTTCCTTTTCTGGGGTTTTGTCCTGTTCCCTTACTTGGAATGTATTCCTTTGCCTCCTCATTTTGCCTCTTTCCCTGTGCTTGTGTCTACGTATTAGGTAGGTCAGCTACGTCTCCTGCTCTTGGATAGGTGACCTTATGTAAGTGATGCCTTAGGAGGCTTCCAGTGTGCTTCCCTCAGTTCTCAATGTTCCAGGGATGACCCCTATGTGGGCTACGTGTATCCTTCTGCTGTGGCCTGTTTGCTCTCTCTGTAGGCCCCCAGGGAGGCCGATTTATGCTCCAGGCCAGCTGTTGTAATGCTCAGCTGCTTGTAGTTGTTGTGGGCCCTTCAGTCTCTTTATCAGGTGTGGGGAGCCCCAGCACAGTTGGCTGCAAGTTCTAATACCACATTTGTGTTGCAGTATTTCTTTTAAGTGAGTAGGCCCCCACCGTGGCAGGTTGTTAGGCTCAGGGCCTTACAAATGCTATAAGCCTCTAGCCTATTAGGTCTCTTGTCAGCTCTCTGAGGATTGCAGCTTGGTGGGGCTGGCCTCAGGCATGGGAGCCCCCAATTGTTTCAGGCTTTGGAAGGTGGGGCAAACCCACTATGTGGGTTTTTGAGAAGCACAAGTCTTCTGCAGCTGACAAGCCCTGCCGCCCACAGCTCCACACACACATTCAACACAGTCCTGCCCCGTGTGAGCGCCCCGACCTCCCCAAGCGGACCCAGTCTCTCCACGGCGGGAGCCCCACACACTCCGCCACCACCCCACACTCTCCACCCGCTCCTTGTGCACGCCCTGCCCTGCTAAAGTCGGCTCAGTTGCCAGGCTGCAGAGAATCTAGTCACCAATCTATGCAGGCCCACAAGTTGCCTGAGGGCTTGTTGTTGGGTGGGGCCAGTCTCTAGGGTGGGCTGCCTGCCCTGGCTGAGCTGGATTAAATTGGTGCTCTAGCGGGTGGGGCAGACCTGGGCTAGCAGGCCTCAGGGAGAACTCCAATGGCATCTGTGTCAGCATGCCCACGGCAGGCCACAACAATGGCTGCCGCCAATGTCCCAGTCCCTGGAGAGGTCTCACCCCTCACCGAGATGCACTCAGGGCCTGTCAGGTGAGTCTCTTGTCACCAAAGCACTGTGCACCTTTCTTTCTGGTGATTTTAGGATGCTTTCTGAAACGGGTGCGTTTGCGCGCGGGCCCTTTAAGAGCCGGTTTTAGTTTCTTTGTGAACCGGGTTTTCTGGGGGTGCTCCCCAATGCTTTAGTAGCAGGCAAAGTCAGATATTATGCCGCTGGTGTCGATTGTGCTGGGTCCACAAAATGCCCACAGCGGGGGCGCCCCCAGCTCAGGGCCCCGTGCCTCCAGGGAGGGTGTGTACCTGTGAGCTGCTCCCGGCGGCCGGGAAGCTGGCGGCTTGTGAAGGCGGCGTTTTCCTCTCCAGAAGGGAGTCTCTGCCTCTTCCACCTCAGTTAGGATTGTCCGTTGTTGCAGGAGTTCCTCTCATCCAGTTTTCAGTTCTGTCTCAGGGGTAATTTTTCCACGAGTAGTTGTAAATTGGCTGTGTCCACGGGAGGAGGTGAGTTCAGAGTCTGCCTACGCCGCCATCTTGACTCGAGATCTCCATTTGATTCTGTCTTATAGTTTCCATCTCTCTGCTGAAATTGACTGTCTTATTTTGCATGTTTCTTTTCCATTAGAGCCTTTAACAAATTATTCATAGCTGTTTTAAATTCTCTGTCTGATAGTTTGAATATCTGTGTCATACCTGAGTCTGGTTCTGATAACTGCTTTATCTTTTCAGACTTTTTTTCTCTTGGCCTTTTACACATCTCATAAGTTTTTGTTGTTGTTGTTGGAATTTGGCCATGTTGTATAAGATACTAGATATTGAAGTAAATAATTTTTTAAGTTTGGAGATGAATCTACCTTTTCTTCTGAAAGTGGAGTTTTGTGTTCATCTAGTCAGAAGTTGAGCTGGGTTTGATGTTTGTTGTTGCTATGATTATCCTCAGTGCCCCATTAGAGTTTCAGATTCCTCTAGTGATACCTCGTGTTTATGGTATAGGCTAATTTGCCAGTGAGTTTTCTCAACACCTGCTCCCTGCTTGGCCCTGAATTTTCCCTTTGTTCTGGTTTCCCATAGTACATTCCACTGTTATTTGTACTTGACACTTGTTAGCATGATGGGGCTCATTTTATGACCTTCTGATTAAGCCTCAGTCTTAGGCAGGCACTAGGAACCTTGGAAGTATGCCCTTTACAAGTGTTCCTGCATCTTCTTCAGATGTGAAGCTGGGCCTAGCACATATTCCTTCCCTCCACCAGGAATAAATTTTTTTTTATTATTTCCCTCTCCAAGCTACCATTGGTTTCCACCGGTACCCTCAAGCTACAGTTTTTGTTGCCCTTTCCCCTATGGATTAAGATTTTTGTTCCATAAAGGAGACAGGAGAGCTATATTTGGGCATAGCTGTGGCAGGGGCTGCTGTTCCCTGCCCAAACCACCACCTTGAGAAGTTTCCTCAGGGTTTTCCCTGATTTTCCCTCTGAGCACCTGGTGGAGTTCTTGGAGGGAAAACTTGCAAGAGGATACAATCCCTCCTATGTCTGCAGCCCCCAGGCACTTCATACTTTCCTTCAAGCTCATACTTGGCCTTTAGCAATTCATTAAAAGTTCCTAGATGAATATTCTTACCAGCTTATATGATGTTTGGTGGTGTCTGTCCAAGGTAAGAAAATGCTTGGATTTTATTTCTCCCTGCAGGTGCCTATCTCTCCAGATTTCAAGTAGTTGTTTGTCTAACCTTGGCTCTCTGAAGGACTCACAAAATATCATTTGTACATGTATATAGTTTGTCCTGCTTTTGTCTTGTAGAAGTGGAAGAGATATTTTATCCAGCTCTCGGATCTGAGCTGAAACCCTCTTTTACCTCCTTTAAAAATTCTTTGAGGGGCCGGCCCAGTGGCGTAGCGGTTAAGTGCGCTCGCTCCGCTTCAGCAGCCCGGGGTTTGCAGGTTCGGATCCTGGGCACGCACAAACGCATCGCTTGTCAAGTCATGCTGTGGCAGCATCCCATACAAGGTAGAGGAAGATGGGCACAGATGTTAGCCCAGGGCCAATCTTCTTCAGCAAAAAGAGGAAGATTGGCATTGGATGTTAGCTCAGGGCTAATCTTCCTCACACACACACACACACAAAATCCTTTGAAAATGGCCTTATCTTGTGATTGGCTTTGACCAATAGAATACAGTGGAAGTGACATCCTGAGATTTTGAGACCAGACTTACAGAAAAGTGGCAGCTTCCTCTAACTGCATCTTAGAGTCCTGAGCCACTATGTGAGAAATCTAGACAACCCACCAGAGACAGGCCACATGTGGGAGCCCCAAGGCGCCCCACATGTGAGTGAAGAAGCCATCTTGGATGATCCAGACCCACTTGCCATCTGACTGCAGTCTCATGTAAGGCCCCAAGCAGGACCAGCAGAACAACTACCCAGCTGAGCCCTAGCCAACACAGTCATGCAAAATAATTAGATTGTTATTTTGAGCTACTAAGTTTTGAGGTGGTTTGTTATTCAGCAATAGCTAACAAAGCAGTGCTCAGTAAATATTTGTGGAATAAATAAATAAATATGTTAGACATATTACCTCAACCGTAGTTCTCTAAATACCATATCTTCTTCTTTCTAAGAGCATTAGGTATCTCTTACAAGCATGCAAGGCAAAGGACTACTGAGAGAGAAAAAATCAATCCAGAGGATCTTGAAAATGAAAACTCTGCTGCTACTTTTCCCTACTGGTTCTGAATAGGGATCAAGAGTCAGTTTAAAGATGACAGAATGGACATATTATCTTGACCGAAGCACGTACTCAACAAAATTTTGACACATTAATTTCAAAATTAGTTTGGATGGAACTGAAAAGCCATTCTATTTGAATTTAAGGATCTTTCAAAGCCAAACTTTTTAGATCATGATTAAAATAAGGTCAAAATAAAATATTGTTATTCCAAGGAAATTACCCCAAAAGTATGAATAATATTCTAAAGATGTTTCCACACATTCCAATTGTGTACTTGTCTTATTTACTTTAAAAAATATTTGTTTAAAGTTTTAACCACTCTGAAGAGAGTCAGAAAATGACTAAAAATTGCCAAAACAGAGACATTTTTACCAACTAAGACAATAAATCCCACTACATACAATTAGTGCCGTCCTCTAACCACGGCTTCTCTTAAAACTTAATTAATGTTTAACAAAGAAGGACTAATGAGGTAAATGAGTCAAAGACTGGTCAGCACAAAACAAAAATAAACTCCAGGAACATAGATACATAGGGCAAGTTCACAATTGGGATAAATTTAGAAATCTCTCTGAAGTATTATATTGGTTCCCTTATCAAGGTTCCCTTAAAACAATTTCTCTTACAAATCTTCTACTTCTGATGATAAGAAGAAAAATTATACTCATAATACTATTAATTTTATAAGATGATGCTCTTATCTGTCCCAAGGCTACAGTAGATGAAAGTTAATGAAGCATGCCTTCCAACAGAGACTGATTTCCGGGTACAATTGAAGGAACTATATACATGCTTTACAGCACTTGGAACAAAAAATTTTCCACTTTGACCTCCAGAATTTAATCTTTGACTTCCTAGGTTCTCTAGCTTAATTCAGCATGACTGACTGGTGCAAGTATTGCAATATTCGAGATTGGACAACAGCAATAGAACTTTGCTTTAAGGAGGTAAAAGTACCATGAAATTAATGTCTCTCTTTGAGCCATAGTTAGAACAATGGTCAAAGCAGTAACAACAAGTGAATAGAGGCATCTGTGAGAATCTGTGCTTGGAATTTCCTGTGGAAGTTGTAGATTTTTTCCCCCTTTTCTCTTTTTGATGGTAGTCACTGGTTAAGACTTTGTTTATGTGTTATAATATTTCCTGCACAGGTGTAGCTTGAAACTTAGGGAGGAACTTAAAGAGAATATGAATCTGCAGTTTGTTTTATTGTTACAGATGGTTGGGTTGCAGCTGAGATTTTAAATTCTTACTCCAAGAGAACAATGTACATCTAAATTGTATCATAAGAGTCATTTTAGAGCTATAGTGACTTTAAAAAAAGAAAAAAATAACATATAACATTTATTAAAACTTTACTATCTGCCAGACATTGTGTATAGTTTAGCTATTCTACTTCTTAGATACATACACTAAAGAATATTGTTGCTCCCATTTAAAGATGAGAAGATTGAGGCTCAGAAATAAGAAATTTATTTAAGTTTCTAAAACAAAATCGGTCGCCAAATTATAATAAGAAACCAGTTGCTCAAAGCATGATGTTGTATTTAGGACTGTGACAATTAGGAGGCTTAAATCATTAATTAATAAATTAATTCATAAAAATAAATATTTATTGCATGCCCACTATATCCCAGAGCTTTTCAAAGCTCTGAGGAGGCAGTAGAGAGTTAGCAAGATGTAGCCTTTTCTTCGGAGACCTTATGTTCTAAGATGTCTGATGGTTTGTCCCAATGAATCATCTCTCCTCGGTCAGACTATCAACATTCATTTATTCATTCATTTGATAAAAATGTATTGAGAACCTATTCTGGTCCAGGTGCTATTTTAGATACATTATAAGTAGTGAAGAAAACATTAAAAACAAAACAGCTGCTCTCCTATAACTCACAAGATAGTAGAGGAGACAATTAACAAGATAAAGAAATAAAATGTATAGAACATTATTTAATAATAATTAAGGAAAAACAAATAAATGATGGAAGGGGGAAAGAATGGGAGGGTTGCAATAACAGAAAGGGTAGCCGGAGAAGTCCACAACAAGAGGATAACAATCTCAGTAAAGGCCTTAAGGAAGTGAGGAAAGGAAGCATGAAGACAGATAGATACCTGGGCAAAGAGCCCACTAGGCAGAGGAGGAGCAGGAGTTTGCCTGGGGAGGCTGATGTGACTCAAGCTGAAGGATGGGGAGAATGGCAGCAGATGAGGCCAGAGGGAAAAGAGGGCCAGTTGTGCAGGGTTGTGTAGACCAGAGGGAGGACTTGAGCGAGATGGGATGCTGTTGGGAGGTTTTGAGCAACGAGATGGCGTGACGCGACTTTAGTTTTACAGTTGATTCAACTGCATACACTTGTGTCCTGGAGCCCAACACAAAGGGATATACTTCTTTTCATTTAAAACACAACCAATGCAGCTTGATACATAGACCTTCAAGAGTGGTTTAGTTTTGGCACAGATAAGGCTGCCTAAAGAAAGGATAAATTAACTTCTCTTAAATAAGTATTTCCTGTATTATTTTCAATGTGCGCATAGCAAGTTAGAGGCTCTGAGCCAAGGAATACAACACCAAGCACCATTTTTAGCAACGGCTTTAGGGAGTGTGCATAGAGCTGTGGAACTGTTTTTCAAATTTTGTGAAAACGAAATTTTTCAGCACTTCCCCCACTCCCCAAAAGCAATCTATTTTTAAATAGTAAATCATCCAAAAGATAATAACCATGGGATATTTTTCCGAATGGGAATAGGTCAGTCTGAAAATGGCTGATATGCTCACACTTGATATCGGTTTAGAGCCGCACAATTGTGGTTACGGCAGACCATAGAGTCCAGGTTTGACTGGTGATAGCAACTTCAGTTTAAATGGCTTTTCTAAATGTACACACTTAATTGTTGGCAGAGGTAGAACCTTACCTAATTAATAATACCTCTCATGAATGAGCGTGTTCACCATGCTAGGTGCCATCCTACGTATTTTAGGTTTGGTAACCATGAATGAAATTGTACTGTAATTCTATGATATATACATTAGTGTCCTCAATTTGCAGCTGTACAAAGTGAGACTCACAGAGACTGAAGAACATTCCAGAATCACAGCCAGTACATAGTAACTCCAGGGCTGCCTGACGGCAAAGACTAATTTTTTTTACTAGGCAACCCTCCACTTTAGAAAAGCAGCAAGAATCCTTAGAAATTGCCATGTCCCACACTCTCATTTTGAGCATGAAGGAAGGGTTCGGTCTCAAGATCCTGAAGTCTAGTCATCTAGTCTTTTGTACCTGCTGCATCTATATAAACCCAGAAGCAATACCATCCTTGAAGATGAATAGCTAGCCATCTGACCCACAGCAAAGCCTACATTTCCAATTAGAAATTGTCAGGCCAAGTGTCTCTCTAGGAAGTATTTCTTTCAATAAATTGGCTTTATCTTATGCCATATGACCTTCAGAAATAGCCTATAAATGTTAGCAAGAGACAATTCTTTTCTGAAAGAAGAAAGACCTTTCAATCCTATTGAAATTCCCACGTTCTTATAAGTTTATTCTCTCATACACTGAGCACTATATTCCAGGAGCTAGAACTGGACCACATAAGGGATAAGTTTCAATATTTACTTCTTATTTGCTTCAATGTGGAAGTGAAATGATTAGTGATACTTGGCAGAATTGGCAAATTCTGGCAATTCTGTATTTGAAAACATTTTTAGATTATCTTCACTAACCATCCCTGAAGTAGAGGTTAAGAAGCTACTCCATAAAATAGGACCCTGACTCAACTCATCCACTGATATTATTAAGCATGAACCTGGAAACTATTGATATAGTTTACTTAAAGACTTCTCTGTTTACTCTTTCAGTTACCTATGGGGGTGCTATTTGGGTAGAACTTCTTTGGTAGAAATCATTCAGTGATTTGAGGGAATTCACTAGCTTTTGATTATCAGTCAGCATTTTTTCTGGAATGAATACTTTTAAATATATTAAAATACTACAGGCTTGGCAATGAGAGAGGATACTTTCAAAATCCAGTTAAATAAATTTTAAGTCCAGTCTTCCAGGCAAACTCCAGAAGACTTTGCATGCTATTCATCAGCATATGTTAACATGCATGAAGAAAAATGAATAATGAAGGTTTATTCAAAATTAGCCTATTTATATACACGATCCTGCCCACACCCTCCCCTTCTTCCTAAAGCCAATCAGGGATGCTAAGCATTTACTGGTGTGCCATTTCAAGTAATGCTTTGAAATGAAATTCCATGTGCAGAAGATTTTGCTTTAGCAATCTTCTAAGAAAGAAAGGGGGACATACAAAAGAAAAAAACGACCCCTACTCTCGAGGAGTTTTTTCATTCTTAAAATCAAACTAAGGAAACATCATGGACATGTATGAAATGACGTTAGTCATTCTACGGGACAATTATAAGCTGATGTAAAGCAAATAGGTAACATATTCATCTAACAGATATTTGCTTCACACTTACCGACCTATTCTGCTTCAGGCATTATGCTCAGCTGAGAAAAAGGGGATTTAGTGAAACATCGCTTCCTGCTCTCCTCTTGCAGTGCTTACAGTCTTGCAGGGGAGGAAGGAGCAGGCAGCAAAGTATCAGGCTGTTAGACGGCAAGGGTGAGCATGAAGCTAGCAGAGTTTGCATGGGGACACAAAGAAGGGTGGTGGGACCTAGTTTGGGGATTTACAGAACGCTCAGAGGAGGTTATATCTTGTACTGAAGGACAAACAGGAGTTGGCCTGGTTAAGATGATGTGGGTGGAACAGTGGGAGCTGTGGGGGGATGATAAATTCTGGAAGTGACAAACAGAAAGCTTGAGAATACCAAGTGTCTGGGATGACAACAGTGGTTCTCAAACTTCAGCCTGCCTCAGAATCCCCTGGAGGGCTCGTTAAAATACAGGTTGTTGGGCTCCATCCCAGGGTTTCTTTTTTTTTTAAGAAATTTTTATTTTTTTATAGTTATTTATTTATTTACTTAGTGAGGAAGATCAGCCCTGAGCTAACATCCATGCCAATCCTCCTCTTTTTGCTGAGGAAGACTGGCCCTGGGCTGATATCTGTGCCCATCTTCCTCCACTTCATATGGGAGGACGCCACAGCATGGCCTGACAAGCGGTGCGTTGGTGGCGCCCAGGGATCCAAACCCAGGCCGCCAGTAGTGGAGCGCACGCCCTTAACCGCTGCGCCACAGGGCCGGCCTCAGATCCCAGGGCTTCTGAGTCAGTATGTCTGGGGTGGAACCCTGAGGAATCTGCATATCTAACAAGCTCCCAGGTGGTGCTGACGCTGCTGGCCGGTGAACTGCATGCTGAAATCCCTGGACTAGAACACAGCATGTGAGGTGAGTCACCGCACGAGCTGTGGCTGGAGACATAGTTGAGTTTCTGTCCCTTCCTGAGGGACAGCAGGAGCTGAGGGCAAAGAGATATCACTGAAGGCTTGAAGGCAGAGAATGATGGGCTGGAATTTGAGTTTTAAGAAAGATTATTCTCGGTAGGGGTGGGTGAAGGGGGTGAAAAGATACAAACTTCCACTTGTAAAATAAATGTCAGGGGATGTAATGTACAGCATGGTGACTATAGTTAAAAACGTAATGTGCAGCATGGTGACTGCATTGCCTATTTGAAAGTTGCTAAAAGAGTGGATCTTAAAAGTTCTCATCACAAGAAAAAAAATTTTGTAACTATGTGTGGTGATGGATGTTAACTGGACATCTCGTGGGGATCATTTCGCAATGTACACAAATACTGAATCACGTGGTACACTTGAAACTAATATAACGTTATATGTCAACTATACCTCAAAAAAGAGAATATTAGAGAAGAAATATATTTTAAGAATGAAATGATTTTAGATCTCCCACTGCACATATACACACACTAATACAGAGACTCTGCGTATGCTCTACACACGACCATTCACGTGCATTTCATCTGAAGTCATCCTTACCTCTATAACCCTCATGCTGTATTTATATTCAATTTCTACCAGCCTGAAGTCAAACTCAGTTTCAACCTCTCCCACTTAATTAACTCTTTCTTGTCACTGTATGCCTTAGACATTATTTTTTGATCATATACAATGTAAACAACAACATTAACTGAGACAAGGAATGAGATTTATTAATAGCCTAGGTGGGAGGGATACCAGGCAGTCTGCAGAATTGAAGAAAGAACTATAGGAACTGCCAGGACTAGTCTTCTTTCACAAACACTTCTCTCCTGCTGCATACGGATCTCCATGTGAAGGGAGCATGGTGTTGGCTACACCAACTGAAAAACTCTGGCAGAAAGAGAAAGCTTCTTCCCTCAGCATCGATTCCAAGCAAGAGCTCTGAATGGCAATATCCCAGTCCCATGCCCAGACTTGGATCAATAATTGCCAGAGGGAGGGGGTTTGCTATGTGTCTTAGCTTCAGTTCTTCCAAAAGAAGAATCTGAGATAGTGATTTGAGCACAAGTAGTTTATCTGAGAGGCAATACAAGGAATTATTGCAAGGGAGTGTGGGAAATAAAGTAGGGAAGGGAGTGGTTTAATGAGCAGGTTATTGCTGTGGGCAGCTAAGGCTGGAGGCTGCTGGACATCCTCTTACAAATCATGGGGAACACTAAAAAGAAAGATGATCCTGGATGCATTGAGAACAATGGAGAACTGCAAGAGTGAAGATTAATTTTGACTTTTGAAGCACTTCAGGGGAAAGATGTGGGTCATCGAAGCTGAAGGACAAGGAACCTCCTATTTGAAATTTTGGGGGAAACCAGAGTCAGAACAATGTGCAAAGATGAGTCTGGGAGGCTAGGGAGGGGACTCTAAATGCATCACCAAACTAAGGTTCCAAGAATATAAGGACCACAGAGCCAAGCAAGGGCAGAGGGCACATAGGTCCTGGCAATTACCTGAACAGGCTTGTTTTTTTCCTTCTCAGAAGGATCAGCCATGTTAAAAAGACCAAGGATGAGGGGAATAAAGACTTGGGAGGCGTTTTCCTTAAGGAAATCAGTGGTATTTAGGCACTTTGAGATTCTATCAATTATTGAATTGTATGGCATGCTTCTTTGAGTTCCAGATAAACTGTAAAACAATGCCAGATTAGTCAGTGAAAATGAAACTAAAGCAAGATGACAAGTTGGCTAGACTAGTACTTTCTCTCTAATCTCTGTGAGGATACTGGTATGATCAAAACTACAGTTTCCAAATTCTGTCACAGTCAACCACAAGAACTATCTGTTACATCTAACAGTAATTAGAGTGTTTAACCACAAATTAGGCAAAGTAAGTTCTTAACCTAACAGGATATAGTTACTAAGAATGTCAAGGAACTGCTGCTCTCATTAATCATACTAGAATAATTTGAACCTCAGAAAAGGAAACAATGGCCAAAGGTACTTTCCATTTAAAGAATTACTATTATCGGGAGGAAATATGCCCTGTTATTCTGTATTGATTTCCAAAAAAGGACAGTTACAAATTATACTAAAATAATCTCATGAGTCTACAACAGATGCAGGAAAACACACACACACACACACATTCACACACTAACGGAGTTTGTTGCAAACGCGTATTTTTTCTTAATGAAAGATGGATTAAGCATTCCACCAAAGAATTTACATTCTTAATTTAATACATTTTTCACCACTTATTTACTCTCATTTGTGCACTAAGTAACTTGCACAAAGATAAAAACTGCAAATACTTGGAAGCTATAAATAGAGGAATAGGCTTTAAAGAACATTTTAAATCCACCTAACTGTTTAAGGCTGGAAACATTTTAGGAGCAATAGAACGAAAATATCCATTTTCCAAAAGGAAAAAGACAGTTGGCAAATTGGGAGAAGAGCATGTGGAACTGTCATTAATGCTAATGAGAACTGCATTCTCATCCAGAGAAAAATATAAACTCCATCAAATGCTGTAAGCTAAGCTATCCAAACACATCGATCATAGCGAGAAACAAACAGAGCAACTTAAAAAGCCCTCAAAAATGAAGATACCGACATTCCTCAAATAACAGAATAGAGGTACCAAAAAATAGCAAACCTCCATTTTCCTTTTTCTCTCCCTTTCACGTTTGCTTGCTTTCCTCATGGCCCACAGTTGCAAACAAAAGCTGATAAAGAGGCTCTTTTCACCAGCAGGGAGTGGTCCTTGGTGTCGGGATGCCCCCCGTTACTGCGTTACCAGGCCCAGTCACTGATTTTTGTTAAAATTAGAGTGTTCTCTCACTGAGCTTCAAGACAAAATTCTTCATCAAGTTCGTGAACAGCAGGGAGCAATGTACAAATTAGAGCAAGTTCTTCAGGAGCTCACTACCCCTTCGAGGGCTGGAAAAGTGCCCAATTGAGAAACCTGTCACTCACCTTGCAAAAACTCTGATTCAGTAGATTTGGGCTGAGTTGGGTTTGGCAATTCTTAGGATCATATATTTGGAAAAAAAACCATAAAGCTCTTCCAAAGGTTGAAATCACTGATTTAATGACTTTGCCAAAACACACAAGCTGAGAAGTTACCCCGTGCCCATTCTCTCATGCCTATGTGTATTCTCCATGAATTCTTTTGATATTCTTTTGATATTCACGTTGGGTTTTTTTTTTTTGTAATTTATTTTATATATTTATTTTCATTGCGGTAACATTGGTTTATAACATTATATAAATAACAGGTGTACATCATTGTATTTCCATTTCTGTATAGATTACATCATGTGCACCACCCAAAGACCAATTACAATCCATCACCACACACATGCGCCTAATCATCCCTTTCCCCCTCCTCCCTCCACCCTTCCCCTCTGGTAACCACTAATCCAATCTCTTTCTCTGTGTGATTGTTGCTGTTTTTATCTCCTACTTATGAGTGAGATCATACAGTATTTGACTTTCTCCCTCTGATTTATTTCACTGGGCACAATACCCTCAAGTTTCATCCATGTTGTCAGGTTTGCTCTAAAAAGTAAACAAGTATTTCTGTCTCAATATAAGCTACACTAAAACTAAAACAGTGAATATTCACAACTTAGTGTTTCATAAGGTGGAAGGTCCTATCACCGTTTTCCAAGTGTAGGGAACAATGTGGGCTTCAGTGGAAAACTATGCACTATTTAAAGCTTCAGAGCACACCTTTCAGAGCTAACTGACTTTGATTTTGTACGGGGTCTGTGGCCTCCATTGTCCTTGGGCTATTTTACAGCTCTGTAAGTGGTAGAACACTGATAGCAGTGCAATAATGCTTGTCTATAGATATACGAATAAATTCTGTCCAGTGGAGGGAAGCCCCGCCCCCACCCCTTACTCCTGGAGAAGAGGAGAGGGGAGGAAGACTGCGCTGCATCCGTTTGCACATTTATTCAGTACTTCTGGTCTGTAAATGTCTCTGTTTTTTTGACATCTTTGAACCAGTTGCAACATCTTTTTGTTTTCTCATTTAATTAGTGAGATAAATAAAATCTGTGACTTATGTGCATTTTATATTTGTATGAGAATCGTGATTTTACCTTTTAAAAAAATTACTCTCTAACACAACACTATAATTTTTAAATAATTCCAGATTACGGTATTGGAAACTAATCAAATCCATTTCTTTCTACTCGTGTTATTTTCTCCCGACTGCCACAGTCTAGTTAAAAACAATAAACTGTCCAGTTGGCCAAAAAGCTTTTAATTTCAGTTATGTTCTCATATTGTCTATGTGCTGAACAGAAAGTTTAAAGTTCCACCAAGTATGTTGATGAGAAACTAAACTCTGAGTGTGTGTGTGTGTGTGTGTGTGGCAGGGGGGGTAAAAGGAAAAAGAAATTGATTACACTATAGATATTAAAATACTAACACAGGAGTAGAATGTGAAATTGGCATATTGCAATGATCAAAATTCTAAAACACTCCCTCCGAAGTATCAGAAAAGCTAAATTCAAATGAAACATTTATCACATGAGACATAATATAAAATTCTCTGTTATCCTAAAAGAAGTTATTTCCAGCTCTATTAAAAATGGTTTAGCACTATAAGTATCTTCCAGCTTTCCTTCAGCTTGTACTGTAAATAGGTTTAATATTTAATTACTTTGACTATCATAAAAAAGTAAAAGAAGTATTAGGTTTTGCCACACTTAGTAATATCTTATGTGGACACATTCATTTGACAACCATGAAAAATTTATTATGTGTAAGGCATTGTGCTGAATATTATTATAGTTGATCTAAGATTCATTTCAATCTACATAGATCTAGCTCAATTGATTCACTATAAGGTAATGAGAGACTCTGATTTCACCACCTGGCTCTGGCACTAACCTAGCTGGTGAGCTTGAAGAAGGTACCCAGCAATTCCCACATCTGCCTCCTCATCCAAAATAGGGATAAGTCTGCAAGCAGATGGTTATTTCAAGGATAAAACTACCTACTATATGCAAAAAGAGATGCAAAATCTTGTCCACATTTTAATTATTATTATATCTAACTGGAAATACTTCCATTCAGAAACACATAGATATCTAGAGGAAGCTTTTGAGGCTGACTTGGGACTGAATTATTATTACTGTCATATATTTTCCATTTATTATTTCATCTAATGATCACAATAACCTTATGATGTAAGCATAATTCAAACCAATTTATCCAAAACAGAAAGCGTCAGGACCAGATGGGTTCACTGGTGAATGATACCAAACATTTAAGGAAGAAATTATATGAATTCTCTTCAATCTCTTTCAGAAGATAGAAGCAGAAAGAATACTTATTAATTAATTCTGTGAGACCAGCCTTACCTTAATACCAAAACCATACAAAGACATTACAAACAAAGAAAACTAAGACCAATATCTCTCATGAACAGAGGTGCAAAAATCCTCCACAAAATACTAGCAAATCAAATCCAAAAAAATGTAAGAACACCATACACCATGATCAAGTGGGATTTATCCCAGGTATGCAAGTCTGGTTCAAGATTTGAAAATCAATTAATGTAATTCATTACTTCAACAGACTAAAAAACAAAAACAACACGATCATATCAGTAGATGCAGAAAAAACATTTGACAAAATCCAATACCCATTCAGCACAAAAACTCTCAGTAAATTAAGAACAGAGAGGAACTTTCTCAACTTGATAAAGACAATCTACAAAAAGCCTACAGCTCACATTATACTTAATAAGAAATCAGAAGACTCCCACTAAGATCAGATACAAAACAAAGATGTCCCCTCTCACCTCTCCTTTTCAACATCATACTGGAAATCCTTGCTTAATGTAATAAGGCAAGAAAAGGAAATAAAAGGTATAGGAATTAGGAAGGAAGACAAAACTGTCATTGTTCCCAGATGACATGACTATCTACATAGGAAATCCAAAAGAATGGACAAAAAACTCCTGGAACTAATGAGAGATTATAGCAAGGTTGCAGGACACAAGGTTAATATACAAAAGTCAATTGATTTCCAATATACCAAAAATGAACAAGTGGAATTTGACATTGAAAACACAATACCATTTACATTAGCACTCAAGAAAATAAAATACTTAGGTGTAACTCTAGCAGAACATGTATAATATCTACACAAGGAAAATGACAAAACTCTAGTGAACAAAATCAAAAAATAAAAAAATGGAGAGCTAGTCCACATTCATGAATAGGAAGATTAAACATTGTCAAGATGTCAGTTCTTTCCAACTTGATCTACAGATTCAATCAATCTCATTCAAAATCCCAGCAAGTTATTTTATGGATATCAGCAAGCTGATTCTAAAGTTTATATGGAGAGGCAAAAGATCCAGGATAGCTAACACAGTATTGAAGGAGAAAAACACAGTTGGAGGACTGATGCTAGCTGATTCACTATAAAGCTACAGTAATTAAGACAGTGTGGTATTGGTGAAAAAACAGAGAAATAGATCAATGGAACAGACTAGAAAGCCTAGAAATACATCCAAATGAATATAGTCAACTGATCTTTGACAAAGGAGCAAAGGCAATACAATGGAGCAAAGATAGTCTCTTCAACAAATGGTGCTGGAACAACTGGACATACACATGAAAAAATGAATCTAGATACAGACTTTACACCCTTCACAAAAATTAGCTCAAAATGGATTATAGACCTAAATGTAAAACACAAAACTATAAAACTCCTAGAAAACAACATAGGAGAAAACCTAGATGACTTTAGTATGGTGGTGTCTTTTTAGATACAACACCAAAGACATGGTTTATGAAAAAAATGGTTAATAAGCTGGACTTCATTAAAATTAAAAACTTCTGGTCTGTGAAAGACAGTGTCAAGAGAATTAGAGGACAAGCCACCTACAGGGAGGAAATATTTGTGAAAGACACATCTGATCAAGGACTGTTACACAAAATATACAACAAACTCTTAAAAATCAAGAGTAAGAAAACAAACTATGCAATTAAAAATGGGCCAAATGCCTTAACAGACACTTCACCAAAGAAGATATACAGATGGCAAATAGGCATATGAAAATATGCCCCATGTCATATGTCATTAGAGAAATACCAATTAAAACAACAGTGAGATATCACTACACAGCTATTAGAATGGCCCAAATCCAGAACACTGACAACACCAAATGCTGGTGAAGGTATGGAGCAACAGGAACTCTCATACATTGCTGGTGGGAATGCAAAATGGTGTATCCACTTTAGAAGACAGTTTGGTGGTTTCTTACAAAACTAAACATACTTTTACCATATGATCCAGCAATCTCACTCCTTGGTGTTTTCCCAAAGGAACTGAAAACACACACACCAAAATTTGCACATGAATGTTTATAGAAGCTTTATTCATAATTGCCAAAACTTGGAAACAATCAAGATATCCTTAGGTAGGTGAATGGATAAATAAACTTTGGTACCTCCAGACAATGGAATATTATTCAGTGCTAAAATGAAATCAGCTATCAAGCCTTGAAAAGACATGGAGGAATCTTAAATACATATTACTAAGTGAGAGAAGCCAATCTGCAAAGGTTACAGACTATATGATTCCAACTATATGACATTCTGGGAAAGGCAAAACTATGGAGACAATAAAAAGATCAGTGGTTTCTTTTTTTTTTTTTAATATTTTTTAAATTTTATTTATTTATTTATTCCCCCAATGCCCCAGTAGATAGTTATGTCATAGCTGCACATCCTTCTAGTTGCTGTATGTGGGACGCGGCCTCAGCATGGCCGGAGAAGCAGTGTGTCAGTGCGCGCCCGGGATCCGAACCGGGGCTGCCAGCAGCGGAGTGCGCGCACTTAACCGCTAAGCCACAGGGCTGGCCCAGATCAGTGGTTTCTAGGTGTGAGGAGGTGGGGAGAGATAAATAGGCAGAGCACAGAAGATTTTTAAAGCAGTAAAAAATACCCTGTATGATAGTGCAATGATGAATGTATGTCATTATACACTTGTCCAAACCCATAGACTGTACAACCCCAAGAGTGAACCCAAAGGTGAACTATGGACTTTGCATGATTATGATGTGTCAATGTAGGTGCATCCTTGTGTTGATAATGGGGGAGGTTACGTCTGTGTGTGGGAGGAGGTATATGGAAAATCTCTATTCCTTCTTCCTAGTTTTGTTATAAACCTAAAACTGCTCTAAAAAAATAAAACTGTAAAAAAAAAGCCAAACAGTTTACAGGTGATAAAGTGAGGAACAGGAAAGTTAAAACATCTCCTAATAAATATCAGAGTTAACAAGTGGCTAAGGCAGCATTTGAACCTGGGCTGGCCTAGTTTCAAAGCACATATCTTTCTACTGTTCTGCACAATTGCTCATTAAAGTAGGAGATTTTAAACTGGCTAATTGAAGAAGTCAATGTTCCTCAAAGAAATCTCTTTCCATCAAGGATCAAATAATATAGTTAGCATACCATAAAATTAGGATTTTCAGCCTTATTAATTCAGCAGCAAATAGTCCACAAAAAGAAGGACTCCTTTGCTCTGTTGACATTTCCCAGTATTCAAACATGCAGAGTTCTAACACATATTCCTAGTTAGGCGAAGTTTTCTGAAGTAATTGAAGTAATCATGCTGCCTGATATAACCATCTACTATTCCATTCAGCTACAAAATATTACATTGTGCTAACAAGTTTTAAGGAATTTTTTAGAATTAGAAATTAATTAACTAGAAATTAGTTTTATACATTTTTCCAAAGAAGATATCAGATGATCAACAGGCATCTGAAGAGATGTTCAACAGCACTAATTATTAGGGAAATGCAAATCAAACCACCATGAGATATCACCTCACACTCTTCAGAATGGCTATTATAAAAAAGATAAGAAACAACAAGTGTTGGAGAGGACGTGGAGAAAAGGGAACCCTCATACACTGCTGGTGGGAGTGCAAACTGGTGCAGCCACTATGGAAAACAGTGTGGAGATTCTTCAAAAAATTAAGAATACAACTACCATATGATCCAGCAATTCTACTTCTGGGTATTTATCCAAAGAACATGAAAAGATTAACTCAAAAAGATATTTGCACCCCTATGTTCATTGCAGCATTATTCACAATAGCCAAGACTTGGAACCAATCTAAGTGCCCATCAATGGATGAATGGATTAAGAAGATATGGTGTATATATATACAATGGAATACTACTCAGCCATTAAAAAGATGAAATCTTGGGGCCGGTCAGGTGGCGTAGTGGTTAAGTTTGTGCGCTCCACTTCAGCAGCCCAGAGTTCACAGGTTTGGATCCCAGGCATGGAGATATATACCGCTCATCAAGCCATGCTGTGGTGGCATCCCATATACAAAAGTAGAGGAAGATGGGCACAGATGTTAGCTCAGGGCTAATCCTCCTCAGCAAAAAGAGGAGGATTGGCAACAGATGTTAGCTCAGGGCCAATCTTCCTCACCAAAAAAAAAAAAAAAAGCTAAGTGAAATAAGATGGAGAAAGCCAACTACTATATGATTTCACTCATATGTGGAAGATAAAAACAACAACATCAACAGCAAAGAAACACATAGACACAGAGATTAGATTGGTGGTTACTAGAGAGGAAAGAGAGAGGAGGGAGGGTGAAAAGATAGCAATTAGACTTTGGGTGGTGAACACAATGTAGTCTACACAGAAATCAAAATATAATGACGTACACCTGGGGCCCACCCCGTGGCTTAGCGGTTAAGTGCGCACGTTCCGTTACTGGCGGCCCAGGTTCGGATCCCGGGCGCGCACTGACGCACCACTTCTCCGGCCATGCTGAGGCCGCGTCCCACATACAGCAACTAGAAGGAGGTGCAACTGTGACATACAACTATCTGCTGGGGCTTTGGGGAAAAAAAGGAGGAGGATTGGCAATAGATGTTAGCTCAGAGCCAGTCTTCCTCAGCAAAAAGAGGAGGATTAGCATGGATGTTAGCTCAGGGCTGATCTTCCTCACACACACACAAAATATATATATATATAATGATGTACACCTGAATTTATGTAATGCTATAAACAAGGTTACCTCAATAAAAATTAATTAAAAAAAAAGATCTGGGCAGATCACATTCTCAGCCAAAGAATACATTACAAAAGAGAAATTAGTTTCAACGAATTTTCTAGTAATATTTTAAATAGTTCTTCCAACAGGAGACTAATCTTGATTAAATAATGCCTGAAAAAAAGTAAAATGGTTATCAAATACCCTGTAATAAAAATCAGTGCTATTATTGAAAGGCTAGAAATATGTCCTCTCCCTGGGAGGAAATAAGCAATGATTTAATGTAAGAAATAGCTTTTTTGAAGCTAAAATAAGAATTTTAAAAACAAACCAAAGATACATCAAGTGCTATCATACTGAGTCCTGAAGAAGGATGAAATTACGAATCTATCAAAACTCCTCGAAGAGCTCATGATCTGTTAAACAAGTCCTCATTTTGGTTATTTGTCCACATGGGTCTGCCGCACATACCCCTTTCTTCACGTTTCCCAGAGTAGAGAAAGGCTCTCCAGAAATAGGAATCACCAGAACCTTCTTTAGATTCATTGGCATTTCAATTAATCTTTTGGGAAAAGTTGGGAAGTAAAACCTTTGCCAATGTAGGAGCGCATGAGGGAGAGAGTGCGGATTAAGGAGAGCAAAGTGGACCAAGCCCTGCGTAGCTGCCACAAATAGCTTAAATCAAAAAGTAGAAGAAAGATCCAGAAAAGGAGGCTGAGTAGGAGTGGCCAGAGAAGTAAGTAGGTGGTGATGGAAGCCACAGGCATCATGTTTTACAGAAGGAAATATGATAAACTGTGTCAAATAAGAATGAGAAAACAGGTGAAATGAAAGCACCAGAGAGAGCATTTATTTTCCTAACAAAGTGACTTAGCGAGAGTCATTTTGGAGGAATCATGGGGATCAAAGACAGACGGAGGCTGTGGAGGGACAATTGGGAGGTGATAAAGCAGAGAACACAGAGAACTTCTTGATAAGTTTGGCTGGAAAAAGCACGACAACCCTTAAGATGGTTGTAGGAAGATGGTGTGGGGTCAAATTTTTTTTAAGATGGGAAAGATTAGGACATATTTAAATGCTGATGGGATGGGTCAAAACTGGAAATACAGGAGAAGGAGAAAACAATCCGGAGAATAACCTTTTTTAGAAGGTGAGAGAGGGTGGGATTCCAAGTACACGTGGAGACACCGGCCCTTGAAAAAGGGACACGCCTGGGAACGTGGAGGAGATGATGGTGCAGAGGCTGGCAAGTCTGTCGCTCATGCAGAGAAAGGAGGGAGTTTCTTCTGGCGGCTTTAATTTTTTTTCTTTCAGGAATACAGAGAGTAAGTGTATCTGTTGACAATACAAGAACTACAGGAGAAGTAACAATATTTTTGTTTTTTTCTTTATCCTTTATCATTGATTATCCCAGCTATGTGCAAATTCTAATTATGCTTTTTAACAACATTACCTAGTGATGGTTTAATGGGATTTTTTGTGTTCCGCTTGCGAATGAACTAAACCTTGAAATAAGAGATTAGACACTACGCTTGACATAGCTCATTCTGCTCTAAGAATAGATTCACTAACTGTGTTTAACTTCCAAGTCATGAAGTCACAGGAATCTTCCAAATAAATGGTGAGTTACTTCAGAACAGAAGATGTCTGTTATCACAGGCATGTTTCGATAAATGCAGTGAGAAGTATCAGCTTAAGAAAGAAACATGCTCTGATACTGAAGATGAAGAAAAGTAAAATGATGCCTTCTGGTATTTTTTTTTAATCAGCCAATGTTAACAGAGACGAGTTTCATCATGGAGACCAATTTGATCAGAAGCTCAGGGAAACAATGTTAACTATGGAAAATCTTTGAACTAACACACACGGGAGCCTTTTAAATTAATCTACAAAAGTCAGCAGAAAAGAAAATTAGTCTAGCAAAAAAATGACAGCGAAGAACAAGAAGGAGGAAGAGGAAATGGAAGATCAGTTAAGCTATAATTTCACTTCTGTGTCAGGAGGGCTAGCTGCCAAGAAACGAAATTTCTAGCTATGAAGAAGAGAAACTGGATTATGGACAGGTAACAGAAAAAAAATGAATATATATATACTGAGTGGACAGAGGAACAAATCTAGTGCACATGTGCAACATAGTAATAGGGTTTTTAAAATGATACTAAGCATCATAAATAAGGGAAACAATGCACGCTGTACATAATGGAATCAGATTTTTCAAAAGCCTTATTTAATAAGGAACTGAACTCATTTTTGACGCATGGAAAACCCGTGAAAAAATATCATTCGTCAGATGTAATTAATTTCACACAAGGTTTTCTGAAAGTAACTAAATGAAAACCGAGCTGTGTCTTGTGCTGAACGTGCTTGGGTTAAAATAATAGGAGAGGAAATTGGCCATTAGGGAAAAAAAAGTCACACTTAAGACTTTGTGCTTTTGGTGAGGCATTGCAAGAAGTGTAATCTACATATCAGCTGGGGTGTCCTCTTCTTTTGAGACTAAACAGGTCCGGGCTTGAACTCTCGTTTTGCACAGTGTGGAAATCCAATGCCTTCTCATTCTTGGAGAACAAATCTTAAGGTCAAGTCTGTTTCTGGGTTCATACTTCTGGGCCTGCTGTCTCTATTTAACATCAAGTTGATTGAGGCTTAAAAATCATCTCCATCCTCAAGCCAATTTGTACGCCCATCTGTGAACGTGGTACGCTTTAAGATGTGGTATGGGATGGGCCAACAAGTGCATGTGTTCAGTTGTAGAAATGCAGATAGTTTCCACTCAGTCTTCCATCCTCTTCACAGAAAATCCTCCAGCCACCCTATTTTTCCCACTGGCTGTTTTACCTCCTATTACCCAGCACATATCATAATTTCCTCCTCCTAACCTCTGCTGTCCTTTCCCTCTTCTTTGCTTCCCTCTCTTCCCCACCTCTCCCTCTCAGAAACAAAAGAAACTCCTCTACAATTCTCATCAGAGCAATTGAACCAGCCTCTTTTTTGGCTTTGACTTTGCTGAACACCACACCCCACAGGGCCCCATCTTCTACCCCGTGGCTAATCAAGGTATTTCCTCAAAGGTAGTTTCCTCCCCAAAAGACATTCTGGTGCCAATTGTTAAGAAAATAAATACCATACCTAACTTACACAAGTATTTCAATGGAGTGAATTTGTCACAAAGGAAAACAACGAATTGCTTGAAAAGCTCGTGTCATTGAATAGAGCAATATTCAAAGAAACCTGCAGTTATTGAGACTAAAGTCTTCTGTAGACTAGGTAGTGCCTTTAGGGGAATTTTGCCACATTAGAGTCCTCTTCTGTCTGCCTCAGTGGAGCTGCAGGAACAAATAGCATCTACCATGGGCTAAGTCAGGACCAGGCTGACTCTCCACCTTCCTGTTGGTAGTGAGTTCTTCGTGCCTTTCAATCCTGTTTACCTCAGGTTTCCCAGCAGTCAAGTTTCCTGACTCATTCCACATCCTTTCTTTCCTTGCTACCCAGCCAGCATGGGTATTTCCCTTCATGGACTAGGAATTCTCTTCAGCTCTCTCCCATATTGGATGTGTTCTTCCCTAGATCCCAAGGCTTCCTAATGCTGTTCACAATTCCTTTGAATGCCATTCAGAGTCTGGCTTTTGTATATGACCTGATCTTTTTTCTCTAGAATCTTCCAGGACTTCTTTCTCCTTATTTGCCTCTCTTTTCATTTGTATGGCTAGACATTCAATGGGTCATTTTAATCTAGAAACTTCTGTTCTTCAGTTATAGGAATTTTTTGGTGCGTCTTATTTCCTTCATATTTTTCTCCCTCTAGGCCATTCTTGTGCTTTGATGATTCACTTTTTATAACATTCTGTTTTTGTTTTGTAGATGTAACATCATCTCGTAACTCTTTGAAGATATTATTAAAATATGTTTTGAAGTTTCTTGATCCTTCTTGCATTTCCTATTTTCTCTAAGTTTTTTGTTTATTTTTTTCTGTATTTCATGTTAGGAACTCTATTTGCACAAGCAGAATTTGTCAGTGGTGGATATCACTTGACAGTAAGCTGGCTTTTTCATTAAGGGGCACACAAATACCAGTATGTCTGTTTTTTCCCACAGGCCAGTCAGCTTTTCCTGGAAGAAATTCTCTATTCTCCTACCTGGTGTGTGTAAATGAGGCTGGGAGTATTCTCATTATTGTTTGGGGAAAGATTCCACCTTTCTGGAGAGTGAAATTTCTGCCTTCTGCTGGTTTGAGGACAGGACACCCACTGGCTGAAGATTGGAGAAGATGTGAGGATCTGTTTCATAAACAAATTTTCAGCTGATCTTCCAAAGGTCCCTGATACTTTGAGTTCCCAAGTTCTTTCAGGGTTCTGAGACGTGAATCATTTTGCTTTTTGTCTACCCACCCATCACACTACTGCATTCTCTTTTACCTTTTTCTAGACTACTAAGTCAGTTACCCAGGTCCATCCATTTTCCATCTTTCAAAAACTTATTGAGATGTCTCATCCACTGTTGTATTCCATTTAGTTCTTATGGTCTTCTGGGTTCATTACAAGTGGATGGGCAGAATGGGGAGTATTGTAGCAGCAGTGAAGGTCACTTTGCTGTGGGACTTAACCAGTATGATTCACAGACAGATGGGAGAGAGTCAATCAGGAGGGGCAGCTCAATGGAAGCCTTCTTAGAGAGTTGCTCCCCATATCACCAGGCTAAAAGGACATTAAACATTAACATCTGTTTTCATCATATTTATTCAGGAGTCCCCAAAGGACACAGATTACCAGGAAAACAAAATAAACAAGAAGAGGAAGAGGATCCACTTCCATACTTTTCTAGAAACTTTCTTCATTCCTTTTGGTTGTATTCATCAGTTCCCATTTTCATGATTGCCTTCAAATATGTAATTTAAAAATTTTAATTCTCACTCTAGTCTCTGAGATATATACCTTTTGGTATCTCAAGAATATATCATATGCTGTTTTATTAAAGTGTACACTTTTATTCTAACAGTCATTTTGGGGGTGCAGAAAGTCAAATTCTGCTCTAGTCCATTTAGACGATAAAACAATCTATGCTGCACAGTGAAAACAACTCAGAAATAAGTACTTTGGTTAATAATACCATGTCAAGGCAAGTCCCTTTTTTCACTTTTCTGTAATGATAAAATATAATTTAATATTTTCATGTGACAAGATGATAATACAAAGAAATTCTATTACTTTTGCTAATTACCTCTATGACATTTGTAAATCTAAGTGACAAAAACCTAAAAAAGTTAAGTTTTGGAAGATGTAAAAAAAAAAGACTAATTATTTAGTAATTTTATTTCTGAATAGCTAAAAAGATAATAATGCTCTGGTTCTCAAGCTAACAGGGACTTGACTGAGCATTCTAGTGACCAAGTAGGAACATTTGTGCTGGGTAATTTGTTACATTTTCCTTTGACACTATAGCCTATTGGAGTGTGCTGTTTATGAGAGGGCTCCAGGGCCAGATCATCTGGGTTTGTATTTCAGCTCCATCTCTTCCTATCTTGGATTTGATCCCATGAATGTGGACAATTATTTAAGTTCTATAAATATTAGTGTTGCCAAATGCTGGATCCTTGAAAATATCACCAACATAACCTATTTAAAACATAAATCTGAGTTTATTGGTTACCTCAGTAAGGGAGAATACCACTTTGACAGGGAACTGGGAGCATATTGGAGGGGAGAAAGCAAAGTTGTGCTATTTATGAGATTTTGGGGTTTGATTTAAGGCAAGTCTTTCAAGGCAAGGGGTGAGGCTTGATTAGGATTGGGTAAAGATCACGATAGGACAATTTAAGAGTGACGGGTACAGCAAAACGCAGGCTTTGAGGGGAGGGCATAGAAGAGTCTTAGAGAGCAGAGTTGTTGCATACTCTCTATTGAAAAGTCAAACAGTCTGATATTCATTAAAAATGGATTTTTTCAGGAAGTTCCTGAAAGGAACATTGAAGTTATTTTTAACTTTTATCTCTCTAGACAAAAATTTCCTGGAATAGTTAAGACATTGTGATGAAGACAGTGGCAGAGTCAAATCATGATAATGGGGACAGTGAAATGTGTTTGGGGGTTGGGGGTGCTGGATAGTAAGTAGTTTTGATTCCCAGTTTCTCATTTGCAAAATGGGAACAATGATAGTAAATTTATGGATGATGATTCTAAGTAAGTATTAACAAATATTCTAGAAGGAAAGTACATACAGTGGAAGGAGCAAAGGCTTCAAGTAAGTCAAATCTAGATTTAAATAGAAGCTACAATTTTTTAGGAAGCATGATCGTTTTGTGACTTTTAGATTGATAATTCTCACAGGGGGGTTGTGGGAATTAAATAAAACAATGTATATGAGAAAATAAGGTATTTGAGATACAGGATTCAGTCAGGAGACATACAGCTCATTCAAATGGGGCAATTGAAGAGGGTTTGATGTAGGGACTAATTGCAGAGAGTAAGGAACCAATGGAGGATGGTGATGCAACAGCAGGAAGACCTGTTACCACTTGTAGGCCTGAAGGAGCAAGGGAGGGAGCCCCACTGGAGCCTGGTATGAGCTGTAACCCTGAGAGAAGCCACCTGTCAAGAGCTGAGGCCATAGGGAAAGGAATGCAGACCCTGCCAAACCAGGCAGGGAGCAGCGGGAATAAATACCCTGACCCCTTCCTCGTCTCACTCTCCAATCTCCTGCATTGCATTTGTCCAACTCAACTAAAAGCCAGAGGGCAGATGAGCCTGGATAATGCAGTCCTTCCAGGTCAGCTTCTCGGGGCATGGAGTGGAATGGAGAAGAGCAAAGAATGTGTCAGAGGAGGCATACACAGAATAACCAGCACTAGCAGGGACTTACAAAGTCTTAGTTCCCCTCTTGTGATCGACTTGGGAATGATGATACAGTTGGAATAGAAGTATATGTCAGCAGAGTGTTAAGAAATCTCTCTATGTCTTTTGGGGGGAAAAATTTTTAAGTACTAACCCTGTACAATCCTTGGTGTAATAATACTTGGTTACTGTAAGAATGTTTACTTAATGGGTCTGTTCACTCTATAAGGGGACCAATATTATATCTGCTTGGTGGCAAATCAGGATGTAAGAACATACAGTGTTCATTAGGTTCAGAAGTACAATGTCCATTCACAACATTCATTCAGTTCAAGAACCTCCTCTTAACAAAACCTGTAGGTTTTTTTAAACTTGGGATAAAAAAAAGGGTTGGTTGAATAAAAATAAACTCATGTTATGGAATAACCATACCAAAATACACAAGTAATCTTTGAGTTTGTCTATATATGGCACTGATGCTAACTACCAGTGCGTCATCATAGGGCATGGTGAAGAGCCTGGCCAGAGGCATAGTAGAGTGCCTTTCTGGAACCTCTTTGTGTCCTGGTTCAGTGTTACCCTCAGTCTCACTTATTTTGAATCTGGACCTGGTCCATATAGAGGGGTCATTTGTTTGTATGGTTGATTGCAGACCCCTCTCAAACACACAGAGTTGATCAGCCTTACTTCCCTTGCCATCTAAACTCCTCTTGAATGTCCTGGAATGCCCATGAATATCCTCAGCAAGTTCTTGTATCTGCTGAATAGAAAGGTATTTGACGACCTCTTTTTCCCACCCCTGCCTACCCACAATGGTTTTAAGCAGTGAAAGGAGTATCGTCTAGGATGAGTCTAGTTGACTCATTCTTCAGTCACTTTCTTCTGTGTGTGGTTGTTTATCATTGCAAAAATGTCCACACTCTGGGATCTGAGCTTGACCTAACCTCCTGGACGAGGGCATTAGCAATCAAATTCTCCCTTTGTATCAGCTATTCTGAACCTTGTTATTGTCTTATGTAGGAAATTTTGAAGGGAGGATATTCTGCTTTAAGTAGATCAAGGAAAGTTCCTTATGGATTGTCACCCCTTTAGAGAAATCAATTATCTATGTTCTGGGCATTTTATATCCCTATGCCTCTCTGTGACACCATTCCTATTACTTTATCACCACAACTCATTTTTTAATCAAATAAGTTTTTGAGAAATGACAATATTTACTTTCCAGGGGACTTTTTTAAAAGAGACAATACTAGTTGTGGTGTATAATCTCAGATGTGCTTATTTATTTAAAAAAATGAGTCATTTATTTATAGTTCACATGAATTTTACATGATGCATACTCATGTACAAATCTATTCATCTTCTCTAAAAGATTGCAAAGTCCTTCAAGGCTATTAATTTACTCATCTCTTTTATTCCATCAATGTATTCCTTTGCTTAATGACTTTAATTCATTTGTAAAATGCTGCCACCAAGTGAAGAGCTATTAAAGGAGGACAAAACTCCATTAAATTTAATGGGAAAAATTATGATGCTTTTATCAGAAACCAAATACCAAGATACCCAAACAATCTTCTTAGAAAAATATATAAATTGAACAATAAAAACAACTTATAATTAATAAGGAGTTAAAGTAAATAAATACAGTTTATACTTAAAATATAGTGTAATAAAAGACTTAAAATGGATGGGGGGTGGTAGAGGAGGGGTGTGAGGAAGATGTTCTTTGGAAGGTGTATTCTTTCTGCATCATTCTCTTCCCCAATCTTCCAACCATTTTGAGGCTTATGGTTGTCTCGCATTCAAATGTACACTTCAAGTTATTGTACAAAACATAACTTTAAGGCAAAATAAAGAGTAAATAACCATGAGAATACTTCAAAACACTTCAAAATAGTGCATGTAAATAACAGCTGAAGATGCTGACTTTTCATCCTTTTGCTTGTCTTATGTACACAAAGAAAAACATTTTGGGTGCATCCATCACAGTGCGCAATTTAAATTCGTTTCACACGCTGTTCTCTGACTAAAAACTTGTTTTGAGTGAATTGGTAAGCATATCCTTGCCTGAAATCACAATATTGAAATACCACTTCTTATAGCATGTTTATTCAGTGTGTTCTATGGTGAAAATCTTGTTATTCTGGAAAAAAAATGGTCATTGTCTGAAGAGTAGTATAACTTTTCAAGATAAGTTACGTTGAAAAGTCATTAACTAAGCACTCATAAGGTGAAATAAGTCATAGCATATTACAAAGTATGTACTTGAATCGATGAATGGATGATTCAATGACAAAACACTATTCCTATAACAGCCTTATTAGAAGATTATTCAAAGCAATGGTCGATTGGTCAGTTGCTTCTGATGAAGTTGTTTGGATTGCAACAGTTAAAATGTCTTCCCAAATGTTTAATTTATCCCTGTGTATTTGAGGTGTTTTCAACTTCTTAGAATATGGTGGAGATCTCATACTAGTTTTCAACAATTTTGCGGGAGAAACTAGAGCAACGTGAACATGAATGTCTACAGATTCGTGAGGGTGAGGAGGCTCCCGAATCTAGAGGAGTGGCAGAGTGAAGAAACAGTCTTGAAAAGCAAAAGAGCCATGTAGTCTAGCATTACAATCTTCCAGCCCCTTGAAAGCAGGTGAGAAAGGCACCAGTGCCCGCACTCCCACTTGTTCTATGTGGTTCTTCCGAGAACTCTTACTTTTTTGTACTCCTTTGTCTTTATCCTTTCCTCTTTTGTGCTCACCCTAGCTGTTTTCTTCCTATCCCTCTCCTCTGTGTATCCTCACCCATTTTCTGACATGAGACACACTTCATCCTATTTAACATGCACCCCTCTCCTCCCTCTCTTTCGTTCAGGTCCTTGTGATGTCCCTTTCAAAGACTATACTAGGAGCATGGGCTTGGGGGACTCTCTGGGTTGTGACATGCCTGTATTTGTCTCTGTGTGTACATTTTTATCTCTAGTGTATCACTTTATATTTATGAAGCTTTCATATGATTACATGGACATGAACTTATAATTTCTTATTTCCAGCGAGAATGCTGTTGCAAATCACAAATAAAGGTCTGTTAACATCAGGAAGCACAATCTTGAAACTTTTTGAATGTGTTAGTCACTTGCCATATAAGTGGATAAAAACTTTAGATATTGGCTATTTTTTACTGCTTCTTCTCCACCTCCATCACCCTTCTTATCCTCCACAAATGTTAAGATCATAGGATAAATTGAAACAGAGATAAGTCCAAAGATTTCAAATTTCCTTACAGTTATGAAGTTTTAGTCCTATTCAGAGTGATCATCCAAGCACAAATAAAGTAGTTGTTTGAAAGTGTTAGTAGATCCTCTTACCAATCCAAACAGAAAAAACAAAGAAAAGTTGACCAAAGACTTTTGCCTCCATGAGAACTGTTAATGTTTTGTGGGTATTGTCTTATTAACAAAGACAATAAGATTTAGTATCTAAGACAAACATATATGAAAATTTTAAAAGGAACTTTTAAAAGTTTTTATAGAAAAACTTGCATAAGATTAATGGAAAACTTCCAGCAACCCAAGTACCTTCTGGTGTGGACTGTCTTAAGCAGTTGTCAATGACAAGGATCAAGTGGATTTTCTGTGCCCCTTTCAGAGAATTCTCTTCTCAGAACAGGAACCTACTGAACAAAGGATGAAATACTTCTTTCTTCTCATGGTTCTTATGAAACTCTGCTGTTTCCATTTTACCTGTTAGAATCACTCCTAGATTATCTTCCTGGAAGTATATATCCATTCCCACCAGCCTTAAACTAATAGTTAAATCCATCTTTCAAATTCCACTAGTTTATTCGGTATAGGGAAATGAAGCCACCTATTGATTTATTTATTTACTGCCATTTTAAGTATTTTTAAGTGTACAATTCAGTGGTGTTAATTAGATTCACCATATTGTGCAATCATAACCACTTTTATTTCCAAAACACTTTCATCACCCCAAATAGAGATTCTGTAACCATTAAGTAACAACTCCTCATTTTTCTCTCCCTCTAGCTCCTGGTAAGCTCTAATCTACTTTCTGTCTATGAATTTGCCTATTCTAGATATTTCATCTATGTGGAATCATATAATATTTGTCCTTTTATATCTGCCTTATTTCACTTAGCATAATATTTTTAAGGTTCATCCATGTTGTAGCATATATCAGAACTTCATTCTTTTTTATGGCTTAATAATATTCCATTGTATGTATATACCACACTTTGTTTATCCATTCATCTGTTGAAAGACACTTGGGTTGTTTCCACCTTTTGGCTATCGTGAATAATGTTGCAATGAACGTTGGCGTACAAGTGTCTGTTTGAGCCCCTGTTTTCAATGATGTGGGATATATACCTAGGAGTGTAATTTCTGGGTCTTATGGTAATTCTATATTTAGCTTTTTGAGGAACCATCAAACTCTTTTCCACAGAGGCTGCACCATTTTGCATTTCTATCAGCAGTGGATGAGGGTTCCAATTTTCCCACAGGCTCATCAACACATGTTATTTTGCATTTTTCTAAATTATAGCCATCATAGTAGGTGTGAATTGGTATCTCATTATGGTTTTGATTTGCATTTACCTAATGATTAGTGCTATTGAGCATCTTTTCATGTATTTATTGCCCACTTATATATATTTTTTGGGAAATGTCTATTCAAGTCTGCCCATTTTTTAATTGTGTTGGTTGAGTTTTGGGAGTTCTTTATATATTCTGGATATTAAACTCTTATCAGATAAATGATTTTTAAATATTTCCTCCCATTCTGTAGATCATCTTTCACTTTTTTGATAATGTCCTGTGATGCGCAAAAGTTTTTAATTTTGATGAAGTCCAATTTATCTATTTTTTTTCTTTTATTGCTCATGGTTTTGGTGTCAGATCTGAGAATCCATTGCCAAAATCTAAGATCGTGAAGATGTATCACTGTGTTTTCTTCTAAGAGTTTTACGGCTTTAGCTCTTATATTTATGTTGTTGATCCATTTTGAGTTAATTTTTGCATATGGTGTGAGTTACCTCTTTGTTTTTGAAGATTATATCGACACAGGTGGCAGGGTGACACATGGTTTATTACAGGAACCCACCCAAACACATGCAAATTTATCTCCATTCGGTGGGGCATCCATGATTGCTCTAAATTGGGGAGAGTAATAGAGGAAGCAGAGAAGAAAATTAACAATAAATCTGGTTTTTCAGTGCAGAAGACTAGATTCAGATGTAAAAGAAGAAAAAAAATCAAAGGTTCAATCAGGTAGAACTTACATTCCTTGTCATCCACAACACACCATTTCCCCATACTTGATAACATGCTTCAAGCTGAATAGAGGAAGGTAATTGGAGAGGAGATTTTAGATTAGGGAAGGTCCCAGAAAAAGGAAATCTATGCTCCTCTCCCAGGCTGATTCCTAACAAGAGAGAAAGATAGAATTCCATATTTTGGGGGGGTCTGAAAGAAGAGAGAGGAGTATTATGCTTCTATGTGGCTACTCATGGAGGCTGCAAACCTCACTGAAAGTTTCATCATCCTCATGATGAAAAGCAGTAGAGTAGACGGCTATATAGGGTACCATATACACAGACATATGGGCAAGAGATGAACCTTAGAAATACTTGCTAAGCCTCCCTCCCATAGGGCATAGGGAGCTGCTGAATTTCTTACATGAAACAGTGCAAATCACCTTAAGAATATAAAGTTTCTATTACAATGACTTTTAAATCAAGCTCAAAACATATTCGGTTATGTCCAATAAAATTTTATACATCCAACAGAGAGCTGTTACATTTTGCAGGAATAAAAGACACACGTGAGGTTTATATTCACCTTGCCTCACCTTGTAACCAGAAGCTGCTCACCAAACTTCACTACTCCATAATTTGGACGATTAGCCAACTTAAATTATTCTACAGCAGCTGGCAACTAAATACAGTGAATACATTTATAGGAGGTTGTATCATGATATTTTAAAAGAACATCAATATTTGCATATGACGCTATTACAAAGCTGTAAAATGATCATTTGAGACACTGTTTTATGGAAATAAATTCTCTAATCTGCTTCTCCAGTGCAATTCGACACACAGATCCAGGCAAGGGTGAAGGACTGGGGGGAAAATTTGGCAGCAGTCAGAAGTCTCTCTCTTCACATCATAGCTTTATAGACGTCAAGATGAAAGGATAGGACCTGGTCTCTGCTCTCACTTCAAAGGAGTCTGGGCATTAAATCTCTAACACTCCTATGCCTTTAGCAGGAGGCTCGCGAAGACACAGAAAACTGATGTGAATCCCGGGGGACGAAAAGGTGATTTTTCTCCACACAAACACAAATCATTCTGATGGATCTTAATGAGGCCAGTATGAGGGAAATATGTTGAGATAATGTAGAAAATGCTGCAACAAATCAAGGAGGAGAACGGAATGTGGAGTTGAGCATTCTCTTTGGAAGGACCTCGAGGGAAAAGTCAGAGATGAGATCTGCATCTGTGCTCATAGAAAGTAGTCATAATTTCAAATCAAAGACTCAATTGACTAGTCCTAAATCATTATTGTTTGTCTTTTAAAAAAAGTATTGGTACAGAACATTATATAATTTTATAATTAACACCATTTCTCAGCAGTCAAGAGACAGCCAAAAAAGCAAAAACAATCCTCACTGGTGGGTCCAACTTACCAAACTTTCAAGAGCTTTCCTGTTAAATAGCCAGCGACAGAAAGTAGTTGACGTACAGTTCAGTAAATACGTGCTGAGCGTGTACTGTGAGCTAGGCACTGATCTGTTTCTTTGAAAGGAGAGCCACCTTCGTATTTATAAAACACAACCCACCCGTAAGAAACTTTCACTGTAGGAGAGAGAACACAAATATCTCACAGTAATGTAACAAATGGGATGTTAAATGCACGATAGAAAGTGACTGTGATCTTTGTAAGCAGGGAAGACAGAGAGAAATACTCTCCTCAGGGAAAGGCTGCAAAGGCGTCACAGAAGCAGTTGGAATCAATCCTGAAGAATGAATGAGACAATGAGGGATGAAGATGGTGAGAAGAAAAAGGGAGAACATTTCAGGCAAACAACCTTTGTGAGCAACGTCTGAGAAAGCCAAAGATGCATTTGGGAGACCACTATCCCGACAAACACAGCTGAAATTAAAATAAAAGATTAAAATAAAACTGGTGAAATATTAAACACACAATATAAGTGCCATTTATTATAATTTCCTCTGAAATTCCTGCAATTCTCAGAATTTTACTGTGAATTAGCCCAATATTCACAATGTCAGATTATAATATCTTCTTCTCAAATTAGCTCTAAGAATCTCCACACTTTCAACAAATAATATTGGTAATTTCTAAGGCAACTGAGTTAGTCCAGGTCCTACAAGAGGCCAACAGCAAGACAGATTTGAACATGCTAGAAATTTATTAGGGTTAATGCCTGTGAGAGGAAATGGAAAGGGAACTGGGGGAGGCTAGGAGAGCCGTTAGACTGCAGTGCAAGTCTGACCCCAAGTGAAGAATGGAAAGAAGAAGGGAAGGTCCAGTAGAAGTGTCTTAGACTACTGTGCGCTTGTAAGGGAAGTTCCACAAGACTGTTGGGAGTCCTCAACCAAAGTCATCTGTCGGAAGAGTCCCCCATGCCCCAGGAATGGGCCCACCATAGTATTCCTGCCACACTCAGTCAATGACCAAGAGCAGCACATGGGAAGCATGGCCTTGGCGCAAACATGGGGATTTCAGATCCAGGCTGCTGGGGCTTTAGGTCAGTTATGCTCCCTGCAGTGGGAGGAGATCTGAGAGATGAATTCTCATGGTGGCCACACCAAGAGTCAGCTCTCCTGGGAATGCCTCCTGAGACGTAGAATTAGCATAACACATGTATATCTGTGCATCACTTAGCATTACAAGTATGTCCGTTTAAATGAGAAGGAAATTAGCTCATATATTTATTTGGTAGAGGAATGAGTGTTTTCTACCTCAAAAAGATAAACTAATTTATTACTCAAGAGAATCTTTGCACCTACTGGCTTCTTTGCCAGCTATTTGATGGTTTTTAGTTCAAAGAAAGCTGCCACTTCCTTCTCAGTGATTGGTGAAGAGGGAGAGAAAGATTTGCTATTGCCCTCATACAGAGAAGTAGCAGCTCTGTCCTTTTTTTTTACTGAAGTGAGCTTTTCTTCTTCGTGGCAAACGACGGCTCTGCCTGAAACTATTTGTCACTAGGGTGGGGACGGAAGGGTGGAGTAATTATGCCTGTGATAGTCTCAGCTTCTCTTCACTGCAGTCTAATTCTTCACATCTGTTTCCTAGAGTAAAACCTCTCCACAACATGGCATCATCTACTTCACGAGTTAGGATGAGTAAGAAGTGAGCAAGGAGTGGCATTCTATTAAGGCATTACAAGTTGCCACAGTGGTTTCCTTGTTTTGATATCAAAATTTCACCCCATCCTGGTATAAGCTGACATCATCATAGTCAGTGAAGACTCACTGAATATCTATTATAAGTTTACCAAAGAGAATGCAAAGAGAACTCAGACTCTTGATCTCAAGGGGCTTACTATTTGGGGAAAAAAGGCATGTATATAAAAGCAATCCAGGTAGTATAGACTGTTGGGTCTGGATTTGACTTTATCCCAGGTATAAGCTACAAAATTGGCCTATAATAGTCTCCTGGATGCTTAGCAGAAGACATCCTGGGTCAGAAACACATTGCCTCATCTCACAGGTTACCAGCTGCATAGGCAAACATGAGAAATGGCCAAAGTAACAGGGCCTTGCAGTTGGGCACACCCAGCAAGACAGGTAGGAACTTGAGAAGCTAAGTGGGACTGTCTCTCCAACATAGGCAGAAAGTCACATGATCAATACAGATGACAGCACCAATGAAGTTTGGAATCAGAAGTAACAGGATATTCATAACTTAGGTAGGAGAACTGATGGTGACATTGGCTGCCAAAAAAAGATTGCTAGGTACAATAACATGTTTTTTTTACCAGCTTACCTCTATAGACAGAAATGGGTTGCTCACAAGGAGGAAAAAAAGCAGAGGTAGGAGGAGGAGGAATGGGTTTTTGGGAATTTTAACAATGATAAATTGGATTGACTACAATGAGAGATACAATGTAAAACTATCATTCTGAACATTCATCCTCAATGATTTGAAGGAATTGATGTTACATGCAGGATCTGATTATAATCAAGTGAGTTTAAATGGTATCTCCATCCAGACATTTCTACATATTTTCTATTAAATACCCCTCCAAAGCAACGATAGAAACAATGGGAACAATGCCTGTGTTTTAAGTTTCAATTAGCTGCAAAGCAGTTGATGGGAGTATGGGGATTTAAAACCCTCTATGCTCCCATTAGATAAAAACCTGTGACATGGAAGTCATTATTATTCATCAGCATGAGGCCAAGTAAATCAGCAGCAGGCCTGTTCCTGCTCCACACCCATGTCTGCCTGGCCCAATTCCCTCGGTGAGTTTCAGAGCCACACAAGAAGTTGTAGCCAATAGTGACCTTTTGTACCAGAAGCTCCACTGATTTAGCAGGAAATGGGGTTTCCTCCACTCGCTTCCAGAGGACACTGTACACGACCTTGAAGTATTTTGTGATCCTGTTGTGAGGCCAACTGCAATGAAGCAGCTATATTTCTCAGAGCAAAAGTAGCTGACATCAGGCAGACACAAGACTGACAGATAGTTACGATGCAGACCAGGTCTCCTGGCTTTGGAGAGGAGAGATGGAGCTGTGATGACAGCCATTGCCTCTCTCAACTGCATCAATTTATGCAAAACAGAACACTAAAAACTTGAAATCATTAGCTAGCACTAAAATGGAAAAGTGGCCCACATAAACATGGGAAAATTGATTTTTTTCCAAAAGTAATGTTGATCAACTTTCTTATTCATAGCATACATAGAGCATCTTTGATCATGAAAAAAGCTCTCTCTTCTCTCCTTTGTCTTTGTGTGCATGTTTGTGTGTGTGTATGTCTAAAGAATTCCGGAATCCATTTGCATAATTTTTATTAAAATCTCATCTTAGGAGAAAAAATTAGTTTTCATATGCATAAAGAAGAGAAGAGCTTTGGGAGATTTCTGTGTCACTTAATTTGCGGAGCTCTTTCCTATCCCCTGAAATTGCCTGTTCTCTCCTCATATTTTTCTCTAATTATCTCGCTGCCTAGTTCACAGCTTACCCTTGCTTACCTAAACACTTGACATCGTTCTCTTCAAGAATTTCAGGTATATATATGACAAAATGCTATGACCACCTCAGCTATATTTGCATTTTAAAAGAGGAAATTTTTATTTCAAAAAAGAAATTGGTCGGGCCAGCCCATGGCCTACTGGTTAAGTTCAGGGTGCTTCGCTTCGGTGACCCAGGTTCGGTTCCAAGTGCGGACCTACACTACTCATTGGTGGCCATGATGTGGCAGTGACCCACATACAAAATAGAGGAAGATTGGCACAGATGTTAGCTCAGGGGTGAATCTTCCTCAGAAAACAAACAAACAAACAAACAAACAAAAAAAAAGAGGTGTATTACTAACAGTGGATTTTTAAGGGATATCTTTGGGGGGTGGGGTGGGAAGTCTTCTTCCCCTTCTAAAGCTACAAACTATTTAACAAAACATCTAGTCTGCTTCTGCATAAGTCTATCTCTGATCCACTTCACCAGAGGATTTCTATGCCCAAACTCAGACTGAATCATTGACTTTAGGCCTATTTATGGACAAAGCTAAATCTGCAGTGAAAAACTTTCCAATTCCAGCAGTTGACCAGATGTTTTATGTGATACCAAGCATCCAGATACTATTTGAGAACATGTAGATGTTTGATTGAATTTTTCATTTGTCATCCAGATATTTGGCACTAAATATACACAATCTTTAAAAATCACAGAAAGAACTCATTCTCCAGGCATTTTGTGTAATCTGTCCTACAGTGTTGTCTTTCAGTTCTGAAAGAAAGTTCCACTGTCCTTTGACAGTGACAGCAGCATGGAAATCTGTCATAATTGAGAACTTGGGTATTTAGGAGGCTCTTTTGATCTTTGGGGAAGCCTGTGCCCGTCAGGAGCTGAAGTTGCTCCCTGTGTCATTCAGGATAGGCTGGCTGTGGTAACCCCAAATGTTCCAAATCTCAGTAGCTTAAACAGCAAAGGTTTATCTTTCACTTACGTTACACGTGCAACACGGGCCTGGGGTGGCGATAGTCGGGGCTAGAGGGGGGATTGGAGGGTCTCTGCTCAGTAGTCACTCAGAGACCCAAGCTGAAGGAGTCTCCATGTCAGCACGTATGTCTGCATTTGCTTCACAGTGAAGAGCAGAGCTGGTGGGGCTCTTATTGGCACTTTGTAAAATCTCAATGGGAAGGATCTTCACCATCGGCCAGCATTATCACCTGGACACACCTAACTGCAAGCAGTCAGGAAAGTACAGTCCCCCTGAGTGCCCCAGAAGGAGAATGGAACCAGATATCAATGGACAGTAGTAATATCTGTCACATCCTTTCAGGTCTCAAAGGAAAAATTCACCAAAACAAAATTGCCTTAAAGCTAGGTTTCTTCCCAGGGCAGAATTAAATATCCTTTGGTACTCTCAGACTAAATGCAGGGTAATAATTCATCAATACATTGTTACATAGATAAGACCACTAGAAGTATGTTTTATTTAGAATTTAAAAGTTTATTCTCTCAGGGATCTTCACCTTACTCCCCACCCCATCAAAAAAGAAACAACCAAAAGAGAGAGAAAGAATACATGTCAAAGCTTTAGTTCCTCATTTAAAGCATACAAAGGCTCTAATTGTAAATTCAAACAATGGAAAAACAATTCTACTTGCCTCCTGGCAAAAATGTTACTCTTCAATGAGAACACGCTCTATCACAGGGATAACCATTCAGTGTGGTATGCAATCAACTTTCCCACGCATAGGCAAACATGCATTTGTTTAATAATAGGGATAATAATAAAAAATAATAAAAATAATAATAAAATAGGGATTATACTCTATACTTTTATGCCCCACTTTTTAAATATTCAATGTTATTGTAATCATTTTACAATTATTTGAAACAATTTCAACAGCTGCATAAAAGTAAATCAAAAGTATATATAATTTATTTTACCATGTTCCTTTTGGGCATTTAGGTTACTTGCCATGTAAATTTATATTTATTTATGTGATTATTTGATGAGTGTTTATTTCCCCACCAGATTGTAAATTCTCGTGATGGTTTTTGGTCCTCATTATATTTCCATTCGTCACAGTCCCTGAAATAGAGTGGGTCAGCTATAGCATCTGTTGAATGAACAAGTGAACCTACCCTTCAGTTCTTGACTCAAATAAGCTTCATCCACAAAACATTTCTGCACCTCACCTCAGCTGTATGTAGTAGTCTCTCCCTCTTCTAAAATTTCCCTGTAGTTCTCTTTTATAACTCTCTTGCAGGGAAAAGAGGAAAAATACTATTTATTGAGCCCTATTACAAGCCAGGCACTGGTGCTAAACATATTCGAGAAGAAAGTCCATGACAAAAGGCTTGCACCTTGGCCTAGAGGAGGTGCCAAAAAAAAACCTGCCATGAAATTTCAATCAAGGACACTCCCAGAACTGTTCAGTAACCTCCCCAATCAGTCTGATTCAGGAAAAAGCTTGAGTCCCACCCTAAATGAGATCTCTGTCCCCCATGCCTGGGGATGGTCTGAGAGAACGGGAGCCTGGAGCACACCGCAGGTCAGGGCATCTGCTATGGTGGCTGATCCCTGGGCCGGGAATGTGACACAGCAGCTCAGGACTGGGTGCACTAAAGGGAGTTCTAGACAGCTCCAATTGTCAAAGAGGGTGTTAGCAGAACTTGGTGACATCATCTGCAAAGAGAGGGAAAAATGCAAAGGAGAAAGGCCTGACTGACAAGTCATTAGCCCATTCTGGAGAAAAGGAGGAGAAAGTAAGATTCTGAGACTTTCTTGCCTTGTTAACATATTATACTTATTCTCAGAAGCATGTGCCCCAAATAAAGACATCATTCCCGTCCCCTAAAATTACAAGCCAGAAATAGATGTGTGAATTATCACTCACTTAAGTGCACAGAGGTCTCTATTTTCTTCCCCCTTAAATGACACATAAAACTAATGAATGTCTCAAATTTTTTACCTCACATATAAGAGACATGAAAATTGCAATGCTTCAACACCAAAAGTTAATCGAAAATAATGTAAGACATTTACTTTCCTTCACAACATAGATGTGGAGTAGCTCTATTTTTTGTGTGTCTCAACACACATGTTTAAGCAACTGAGCAGGTATCTAACTAACCTTTACTAATGCCTCCAGGAAAATGCTCCTTCACTTCTTAAGGATAAGTCAATATATGTGAGGGACTGAGGGGATAAGAGAGGAAAAAATGGTAGCAGAAGTTTTCAGCATTCAACCAGATTTTATTTTAGAAATGATATAACCTTTCAAAAGTTAAGCAATTTATATGATAGATTTCTATATGGATGAAAAATGATGCTGAGGTATAAGCTAAATATACTAGATACCTAGCAGAATGGAGATGAAGTAGATACAGCAAAGCTTAATACAAAATTTTGCTTTCTATATATCTTCCTACGTGAACGTCCTCACCCTATCACCACTCCACCATCCTAACCTCATCTCTTACAAGGCACAGAGGCCATGTCATCATGAGAGAAAAGTAAACACAAGAACTACTCCCTTCAACACATCCCACATGCCAACCTCCATCTCTGCTTACAGTTTCCTCCTCTCCTTAAATCAAATCCTCCCCATCCTTGTAGACACACCGTAAAGGTGACTTCTACCAATAGAAGAACACAGTCAAGCTGAATACACTATTCTACATGATCTATAAAGATGTTCTTACATATAGGATTTTAAAAGTTGATGAGCACCATAAAAAATACAAATCAAATAGCCTGTTGAAATGAACACTTGGGAGATACATATTGACATCAGGAGAGTAAATGGGGCAATGACCACTTTGCACAGGTGATTCAAGAGTGGAGGCTCTGGGGAGCAGGAAAAATTTATTAATTCTTTCCCTTTGACGTCCAAAAGTAGGTCAGGTCCTCTCTGAGTGACCAGCCCTCACCAATAACTCTGACATTTCCAATATAGACAACAGATGAGTCTTGCATAGCTTTCATTTACAATTTTTAGCTAGCTTCTTTTGACTCTGAAAACTAGAATTCTTTGAAGGCACAATTTTCTCAAGTGTCTAGGGACCAAAATAGATCAAATTATTTCCCAATCAAGCTCTCCTATTTCTATCAAGAATTCCTACTTTCTCCCAACCAACATTCTAGTTATGAAAATAGTTGTTTACGGGGCCAGCCAGGTGGCGGAAACGGTAAATTGTGCGCACTCCGCTGCAGCGGCCCGGGGTTCGCCGGTTCGGATCCGAGGCGCGCATCAACGCATGGCTTGTCAAGTCATGCTGTGGCGGCGTCCCATATAAAGTAGGGGAAGATGGGCATGGATGTTAGCCCAGGGCCAATCTTAGCAAAAAGAGGAGGATTGGCAGATGTTAGTTCAGGGCTGATCTTCCTCACAAAAAAAAAAGAAATAGTTGTTCACTTTAGTATCCATGTGAGTCACTGCACAGCCTACAGAGGTCAGAAGAATGCAGAAAAGTGAGAGAAGAAAGGAGCAGATGCTTCTCAGCCATAACAGAAAGCTGGCACTTTGGAGAGCCGAAGGGTTTGCAATCCCAGCACGTAACAGACGATCGGTGGATTAAATTGAAGGTCAGTTATCAAGACAACTTCTTTCACTCTCCATTTTTGGGTCTTACATCATTAACGCATCTGCAGCTGCCCCCTCCAGGCTGCCTCTAGCTTGTGCTGATCTCTCTTAGGAGAGTCAGCATATCTTCAGGGAGAATCAGACCTATTAGGCAAGCCAGGTAGCACCCACAAGCTGACATGGCATTTCCTGGCATGTACTCTGAGAGCCAGTTTCTCAAGATGCTCAGGAGAAAAGCTGTCCAAACCTTGTGGAAAACTGCGGACTCTCTCCTCTCTTAAGATTTACACATCTTTGTATTTGCATTTTCTAAACCAATTTGATCTTGGGACCTATTTATCAAGTGGCATTTATGTACCAAGCATCTTGTGTTTTACAGAACATCTGGAAAGCATTGAGTTTATGCATTTGAAATCTTCCTAATTAGGGTCTATGTTTTAGGCAACTCAGTAAAGTGGGTGAAGGGTGCTTTCTGCTTCTATTGGCCCCCAACAACCCAGAACTTATTTCCTCTGCCCTACCTTTCTGGGTGAAAGGAGTGCAGTTTTGCCACACACACAGCCCTGTGTTTGCTGCTGTAATATACTCCCAAAATGTATATTCTGCTGTCTTTCTCAGTGACAGGCCTCTGAAGGACTGTCCTCCCCTCTTCCTTCTTTAGCCAGCTAACTTCCATCCGTCCTATAAGACCATTCAGTTCTCACTTCCTTTAGGAAGTCCTGCCCTCCATCCACTTCCCCTCTACCTAACCTACCTCCTCCCAAGGCTGGACTAATTGTCCTTCCTCCACACTTATCTCCAACATTCAACAAATAAAAGCAAAGAGATACTTCTTTATTACTTACTTGGTGCTGGGCACTTAAAAGTACTGAATAAATATTTGTGAATAAATCTCCAACTAGTGTATTTGCTCCTTGAGGAGAAGTATTATACTCTATTTATCCCTTTAGGTCTAGCACCTGCAAGACTATAGTAGCTCCCCAATAAATATATTTTTTCCACAAATATTTATTAAATACACATCCATCTCCTAACATCCCAGGAGTCAAAATATTAATTACCCAAGTTAATGCATACTTTAATAAAAAATGAATTGGATAGAGAAAGTAAGCAAATTTGAAATATGCAAGAGATGTTCATCCTGATGGCATTACTCCACATTTGCTATCTAGCTTATAAGAATGACATGAGGTAGGAGAGGTGCAAAGAGGTCACTTTCCTAGCCACCATCCCTTGTTTAGATCTGGATTAGGCTTCTACTAAAGCTGTAATACCAGGGTGGTAAACGTGTGTGCCAAAGGGCCTACAAGGCACCATCCCCCAGGCTAAATGGTGTGGGGTTCCACACGTTGGTAGCATTTCCAGCACTCTGGACAGCTGCATTTTTCTTTCACATTTTCCAAGTAGAATTTGTACTGACTGTGTCTTCCCTGTGCAGAGGAGGACATAGAGCACTGAAGACAAATTAATTCAAAAGGAGCACTGAAAAGTGGTGCCCAAAGCAGTTGGTTGTCTCATCTCTCTTATTACTTTGAATTGTCCATTTAAGAAACACGGTATAACCAACCTCAAAAGGATGCCAAAAAACAGACCTCGCTAGAGGCTCAAGGGAGGCCATATAGCACTGGGGTTGAGACCAGACATTGACAACATAAGCTCTGCCACCCACCAGCTCTGTAATTTTCAACAAGCTACTCACCTCACTCAGCATTTGCTTCTCAATCTGTCAAATGGCCTTTTGGGGCTAAAATTAATCAAAATGATATAGGAAATCTTTGGCCAATAGTAAATGCTATTATTTCTTGCTGTTAATATCATTGTTTTAAAATTAGCACAAGGAAGTGACAGCTCTATGTTCTCTAAGACAGACATTGATGAGAACCATTTAAGTCCATTCTCACCTCCCCAAATCCATCATTAAAAGCAACTTAGAAAATAAGATATTTCAAATGCTTCTGCATTACATTTTTTTTATCGTATTTATTTCTATACAACCATTTTCCCTCCCTCACAAACATGGAAGAAAGGGCAGAGAAGAGCTAGGGAGGGGAGAAGTGATCCTTTTAAACACAAAGATAAATTACCAGAATAAAATTGAATATGCCCTTAGGAAAATCTATCCCAGTCTTACAAAATGTACTAGTATGACAAATATTTTAATTTCATTTCATAATAAATGTGTTATCCTGAGACTGAACCCAACAACCATTCTACCAAAGCCGGCATGAAGCTGCCCAGACACTTCAGCATTCCTGTGAGTCAGTCAGTGCTCAGGGTTGAACTATCCCTCAAGTAATTAAACATACAGGTGTCTTCTAGGTGAATTTGACCGCTAGTTCATTTTCCAGGGGTATAGAGGATCAGAAGCATCTTTCTCCCAGTGAAACTGCCCTGTGGCCCAATATCTTGGGGTGCTCACATCTGCTGTTTGGGATTATATACCCTCTAAATTGAAAGCAGTTAGTGTAGGAGTAGGGGGCTGGGTTATATTTACTAATTACATAGGGTAATGGTTAGGAAGCCAAGGATGGGGAGAGACTTTGGTTGAGGAAGCAGAGTATACAAACTATGTCAGAAAACTGAAGCAGAATTGGATCATAGCTCAAAGAGGTAAATCTATATCCTATTTTAAATAAAGTGCTGTTAAATATGAGCACAGGACAAGATTTGACTTTTGGGCTTAGTATCCTTTTGGTTTGGGGAATGATGTGGTCTTCATCTGTTGGCCCTGATCTGAGGTTTGATGCTCTGAGTAATAGGGTCTTCCCCCAGGAATCTAGGCCATTGCCAGTTCTAAGGGAGGAGTGGTAGATTTATATTTGATCTGTCATATTTGACTGAGTTGTATTTGACCTGCTCTCCAGAAATATGCTGCTGGACTCCACTGCCAGCCGCATGTCCTCCCTCGTGCTGAGAGGATCAGCAGGCAGGAGCAGCCCATTCATGGGCCTGTACTTTGGGGGTTTTAACAGGTTGTAAGGGACTGCTTTGTAAACAGTGATGAATCTGCTGCAGAAAATGTAAGTCAGAGCTGGAAGTAGGGCAGATTCTTTCCCACTGGCCTGGCACTGAATAAGTTGGATGGACACTGGCTGAGGCAATAATGAGTCTTTTGTGATGTAAACTGGTAACTACTCAGGACTGTAGGGCCTGAGGTTTATAATCATACATCACTGGGTTTATGAAATCTTAAAATCAATCCAATAATTAAAATATTGGCTACTAGTTATTTGTTGAGACATTTTTGTTTTGTTTTTTCTTTTCTTTTTACTCAGGAGAAATGAGAGTAGGGGAGAAGGAAAAGGAAGAAACTCTAATGGGCGTTGAGGCCATTAATTTTTAAAAATATCATTATGGCATTATTCTGACTCACAATCGGCTTAAAATTGGAGTTAAACTGTCATTTTTAATGTTCAAACTGCTAATTTGGCTGCTTAAATTCTTTCATTTATACTTTAACTACAAAACTTTACTGCAAGACTTTACGACTTAGTTTTGACCCTCATTTCATCACTTGCTCTGCTCTTTATTGTTCTGAAAAAATGAGAAAACAGGTCAATTGGATATATCCCAGTCACAATGCATGAGATCAGGAAATCTGTCTGCCTTGTTCACTGCTGTATCTCCAAGGCTTATTACAGTGCCTGGCACATAATTGCCTCTCAATAAATACCAGTTGAATAAATTTCTACTTTCCATATCAGCTTGCTTCAAACTTCTCAAACAAAACAATACTAATAACTTCTACATAACAGCAGCTCAACAAGTTCCCTTGCAGTGTTACATGTTTATTTTTAGGTGCCAACTCATTTATTTAGACTAAAGAAAACAAATAAAAATAAATAACGTGTCATGGGCCCACTTAATGATATCAGACATTCTTAATTTTTTTAAGACTTTTTTTTAGAGCAGTTTTAGGTTCAAAGCAAAATTGAGAGGAAGGTACAGAAAGTTCCACTATACGCCTTGCCCCCACACATGCATAGCCTCCCCCATTACCAACATCCCCCACCAGAGTGGTACATTTGTTATAACTGGTGAACCTACATCATTATCACCCAAAGTGCACGGTTTACATTAGGGTTTACTCTTGGTGTTGTACATTCTATGGGTTTGGACAAATGTGTTATAACATGTATTCACCATTGTAGTATCATACAGAGTAGCTTCACTGCCCTAAAATCCTCTATGCCCCACCTACTCACCCTTCCTTCCCTCTAACCCCTGGCAAGCACCGATCTTTTCACTGTCTCCATAATTTTGCCTTTTCCAGAATATAGTTGTAATCATACAGTACACAGCCTTTTCAGATTGGCTTCTTTCACTTAGTAATATGCATTTAAGTTTCCCCCATGACTTTTCATAGCTTGATAGCTCATTTCTTTTTGGTGCTGAACAATATTCCATTGTCTGGATGTACCACAGTTTATTTATCCATTCACCCACTGAAGAACATTTTGGTTGCTTCTAAGTTTTGGTAACTATGAATAAAGCTGCTATAAATATCTAAGTGCAGGGTTTTGTGTGGACATAAGTTTTAAACTCCTTTGGATAAATACCAAGGAGTAGAATTGCTAGATTGTATGGTAAGAATATGCTTAGTTTGTAAGAAACCACCAAACAGTTTTCCAAAGTGGATGCACCATTTTGCATTCCCACTAGCGATAAATGAGAGTTCCTGATGCTTTACATCCTTGTCAGCATTTGGTGTTGTGAGTGTTCCAGATTTTGGCCATTCTAGTAGGTGTGTAGTGGTATCTCATTGTTGTTTGAATTTGCATTTCTCTGATGACATATGATGTGGAGCATCTTTTCATATGCTTATTTGCTTTATGTATATTTTCTGCAGTGAGGTGTCTGTTAAGGTGATTGGTCTATTTTTCACTTGGGTTTTTTGTTATCTTATTGTTGAGTTTTAAGAGTTTTTCATATACTTTGGATAATAGTTCTTTATCAGACACATCTTTTATAAATATTTTCTTTGAGTCTGGGGCTTCTCTTTTCATTCTCTCAGAAGTATCTTTCACAGAGAAGAAATTTTTAATTTTAATGAAGTTCAGTTTATCAATTCTTTCTTTCATGGATTGTGCCTTTGATGTTGTGTCTAAAAAGTCATCACCAAACCCAAGGTCATAGAGATTTTCTTCTATGTTGTTTTGTAGGAGTTTTATAGTTTCGAGTTTTACATTTAGGTCTATGATCCATTTGGAGTTAATTTGTGAAGGGTGTAAGGTCTGTGTCTAAATTCATTTTTAAACCATATTAGTGGATTCATCTATTTCTCCTAGCAGTTCTATCAGATTTTGCCTCATATATTTTGATGATCTGTTGTTAGGTGCACACATACTAAGGATTGCTATGTTTTCTTGGAGAATTGAACTATTCACCACTATGTGATATCCCTCTTTATCCTTGATAACTTCCCTTGCTTTGAAGTCTGCTCTGTTTGAAATTAATATAGCTACTCCCACTTTCTTTTGATTAGTGTTAGCATGATATATGTTTCTCCATCCATTTACTTTTTTTTTTTTTTTAAGAATCACAAATTTATTACACTCATACAGTAGCAATCGATTAACGGAGAACTATCTCTGAGATGAACATATGAGATTTCAAATGTTATTATTAAAATAATAATAATAGCAAATAATACATGTTGAGGCATTTTGATACTTCCATTTGATACTCACAGCATCTTTGTGTAGTATGAGAGGCTGGAATTATTCTCCACATATTCCTAATAAGGAAACTGAGAATCGGCATATAAGTGACTTAGTGACATTACGAAAGTTACAAATAAATATTAGAAACAGAAATCTAAGTTACATCCTCCAGTGACACACTCAAGTGTCCTTGATGTGGTAGATGTTACCAATTTCAAATCTATTTATTTATTTATTTTAATTTTTTGTTTATTGCAGTAACAGTGGTTTATAACATTGTATAAATTTCAGGTGTACATCATTATACTTCTATTTCTGCATAGATTACATCATGTTCACCACCAAAATACTAATTACAACCCATCACCACACACATGTGCCGAATTATCCCTTTCACCCTCCTCCCTCCCCACTTCCCCTCTGGTAACCACCAATCCAATCTCTGTCTCTATGTGTTTGTTTATTGTTGTTATTATCTACTACTTAATGAAGGAAATCATACGGTATTTGACCTTCTCCCTCTTACTTATTTCACTTTGCATAATACCCTCAATGTCCATCCATGTTGTCACAAATGGCTGGATTTCATCATTTCTTATGACTGAGTAGTATTCCATTGTGTATATATACCACAGCTTCTTTATCCATTCGTCCCTTGATGGGCACTTAGGTTGCTTCCAAGTCTTGGCTATTGTGAATAATGCTGCAATGAACATAGGGGTGCATGATCTTTACGCATTTCCATCCATTTACTTTTAATCTATATGTGTCTTTATGTTTAAAGTTGGTTCCTTGCAGATTGCATAGAGTTGGATCTTTTTTTATCCACTCTGCCAATCTCTGTCTTTTAATTGTTGCATTTAGGCAATTGACATTCAAAGTCATTATTGATATAATTGCATTAATATCTACCATATTTGTTACTGTTTTCTATTTGTTGCCCTTGTTCTTTGTTCCTATTTTTGTCTTCCACTCTTTTTCTGCCATTTAGGTTTTAATTGAGTGTTTTTCTATTATTCCATTTTATTTTCTCTCTTAACATATTAGTTATACTTCTTTTTTTACTTTTTTAGTGGTTTCCATGGATTTTGCAATCTACATTTACAACTAATCAAAGCCCACTTTCAAATAACACTATAGCTTCACAGTAAGTGAAGTACCGTAGTAAGTACCCTATACTAAAAAAATAACCCTAATTCCTCCCTCCCATGCCTTGTGTCAATGCTTTCATTCATTTTACTTATATATAAGCATACGTAAGCATGTTATACATAAGATATATATATAAGCATGTATCATCAATTATATTGTTATTATTGTTTTGAACAAACTGCAGTGAGTAGTAAATAAGCCATAGAGAGCTAATGCATAGTACAATGAATATAGACAACAATATTGTGCTATAATTAAGTAATGTGATAAACATTGCTACAATGGCAATCATATAACTATACAAATGCATCAAAGTAACACAATTTATATTTACAAAATGTTATACGCCAAATTTATTCAAAACAAAGAGTAAGAAAAATAAAAGTTTTTGTTTTACCTTCAGTTATTCCTTCTTCAATACTCTCCATTTCTTTATGTAGATCTCAGTTTCTGAACTATATAATTTTCCTTCTTCCCTAAGAACTTCTTTTAACATTTCTTCAAAGGCAAGTTTACTGGCAACAAATTCATTCATTTTTTCTTTATTGACTTTTTGTCTGGATGATCTATCCATTGATGTAAGCAGGGTATTAAGATCCCCTACTATTATTGTGTTGTTGTTAATGTCTCCTTTTAGTTTTGTTAATAGTTGCTTTATGTACATTGGTGCTCCTATGTTGGGTGCATATATATTTATAAGTGATATGTCTTCTTGGTGGAGTGTCCCTTTTATCATTATATATTTCCCTTCTTTGTCTCTCTTAACCTGTTTTATCTTGAAGTCTACTTTGTCTGATATGAGTATGGCAACACCTGCTTTCTTTTGTTTGCCATTAGCTTGGAGTATTGTCTTCCATCCCTTCACTCTGAGCCTGTGCTTGTCTTTAGAGCTGAGATGTGTTTCCTGGAGGCAGCATATTGTTGGGTCTTGCTTTTTAATCCATCCTGCCACTCTGTATCTTTTGATTGGAGAGTTCAATCCATTTACATTTAGGGTAATTGTTGATATATGAGGGCTTAATGTTGCTGTTTTGTTACTTATTTTCTGGTTCTTTTGCATTTCCTTTGTTTCTTGTCCCATTTGTTTCGGACTGCCAATTCAGTTTGGTTGTTCTGTCTTATGACTCTTCTAGTTTTCTCTTTGTTTATCATATGTGATTTTGTTTTGATTATTTGTTGAGTGGTTACCTTGAGGTTTGTGTAAAAAATCTTGTGTATGAGATAGTCCATTATCTGATGGCCTCCTATTTCCTTAAACTAAGTCAATTCAATCACTTTCCTCTTCCCCTTCTAAGTTGTTCTTGTTATACCTTATTCTATCTTGTGTTGTGGGTGTGTGTTCACAGTGATGAGGTTAAATTTATTTTTGGTGAATTCCTTCCTTTGATCTTTGATTTTGGTATTTAAGTGGTTGCTAACCTATTCCGGTAAAGATCTACTATTTTTCTGAGTTTGTCTACCTATTTTTCTCCTTGCTGCAAGCTTTGTATCCCCTTTCTCTTCTTTTTTTCAGGCCTGAGGGCCTTCTTGAGTATTTCTTATAGTGGGGGTCTCGTGGCCATGAACTCCCTTAGCTTTTGTTTATCTGGGAAAGTTACTATTTCTCCATCATATTTGAAGGATATTTTTGCTGGATAGAGTATTCTTGGCTGAAAGTTTTTGTCTTTCAGTATTTTAAATATATCATTCCAGTCTCTCCTAGCCTGTAAGGTTTTTGTTGAGAAATCTGCTGAGAGCCTGATGGGAGTTCCTTTGTACGTTATTTTTTGTCTAGCTGCCCTTAATATTGTTTCTTTGTCGTTGACTTTGGCCAGCCTTACCACTAGATGTCGTGGAGTGGGCCTTTGCCTGTTGACGTATTTAGGTGATCTGTTGGCTTCACTTACTGATATTTCCTGCTTCTTCCCCAGATTTGGGAAATTCTCAGCTATTATTTCCTTGAATAGGCTCTCTGCTCCTCTTTCCCTCTCTTCTCCTTCAGGAATACCTATAATTCTTATGTTACATTTCCTAATAGAGTCAGATATTTCTCAGAGACTTTCTTCATTTCTTTTTAGTCTTAGTTCTCTCTCCTCTTCCATCTGGAGCATATCTGTATTCGTACCCTCTATAATGCTAATTCTTTCCTCCATGTTGTCAGCTCTGTTCTTTAAAGAGTCCAGATTCTCCTTTATCTCCTCCACTGTGTTCTTCATCTCCATCAGCACTGATTGCTTTTTCTTTATGATTTCAATCTCTTTTGTGAAGAAACTCCTAATCTCATTGAATTGTTTGTCTGTGTTGTCTCGTATTTCGTTGAGTGTTTTTATGATAGCTATTTTGAAATCTCTGTCGTTTAGGCTATGGATTTCTGTGTCTTCAGGGTTGGTTTCTGGGTGCTTGTCATTTTCCTTCTGGTCTGGTGATTTCATGTACCTTTGCATTGTGGTTGCTGTATTGGCTTTGTTTTTCCTCATCCTGGAAATATCTGGTTGCAATTTCCAACTGCCGCCACTGTGTGGGGGGAAAGGGCTGTGTAATCTGAGCCCCCTGTGCTCTGCCACGGTTGTTCTCTGCGATCCGCAGGTCGCTTGGTCTGGTCTGGTCGGCTGAGCTGCAGGGTCCAGCTTGCGGGGAGGGAGGGGACTCTCTCTTTTGCCCGCTGGGTCCCTGGCATGGGGGCTTCTCATTCGCCTCTCGTTATCCGCTCTCCTGGGGTGCTCAGATGTTGATGGTACCCTGTAGCAGTTCTGAGTCCTCTGTGTGGGAGTTTCCCACTGGCTGAGAGAGCCCAAGGAGCTACGGTTTCCCCACAGCGGGCCGCCCCTCCCCTCTCTCTGGGAGCCACGCAGACTGGGATCACTGATCTGATGGGGAGGGAGAGGAGTTCTCCTTACCTCTCCCCACTTCCTCCGGGCCGGCACGTTCCTCTCTCAGATGTGCGGCAGTGTGGATCTTTCCGATCTTGCTTTTCACTGTCTAGGATTTCGTTGTTGGTCTGTGACTGTTCCTTTTGTTGTATCTTATCAGGGGAAGAGTTTATGGGAAAGCTCACTCAGCCATGACACTGACGTCACTAACAAATTCATTCATTTTTTGTTTGTCTCTGCAAGTCTTTATTTTTCACTTTTGAAGTAAAATTTTGCAGTGTACAGAATTCTAAGTTAATGGTTTTTCCTCTCAACACTTTAAATATTTCATTCCGCTCTCTTCTCACTTTTACAATTTCTGAAGAGAAGTCACATGTAATTCTTATCTTTGTCCTCTATAGGTAAGGTGTCTTTTCCTCTGGCTTCCTTCAGGAGTTTATTTTTGACCTTTTGTAGTTTAAAAATGATGTGCCTAGATGTAGTGTTTTTTTTACATTTACTCTGCTTAGTGTTCTCTGAGCTTCCTGGATCTGTGGTTTGGTGTCTAACACTAATTTGGGGAAATTCTTAGTCATTATTGTTTCAAATATTTCTTCTTTTCCTTTCTCTCTTTCTTCTCCTTCTGGTATTCCCATTACATGTATGTTATACCTTTTGTAGTTGTCCTACAGTTCTTTGATGTTCTGCTCTGTTTTTCAAATCTTTGTTCTCTTTGCTTTTCACTTTTGGAGATTTCTTTTGGTTTTTTTTTGGTGAGAAGATCAGCCCTGTGCTAACATCTGCCAATCCTCCTGTTTTTTTTTGCTGAGGAAGAGTGGCCCTGGGCTAACATCCGTGCCCATCTTCCTCCACTTTATATGGGACGCCACCACAGCATGGCTTGCCAAGCAGTGCGTCGGTGCATGCCCGGGATCCAAACCAGCGAACCCCGGGCCACAGCAGAGCGCGAGCACTTAACCACTTGCGCCACCAGGCCTGCCCCCACTTTTGGAGATTTCTATTGCTACATACTCAAGCTCAGAGATCCTTTCATCAGCATGTTCAATCTACTAATAAGCTCACCAAAGGCACTCTTCATTTCTGTTAGTGTTTTTATCTCTGGCATTTATTTTTGTTTCTTTCTTAGGATTTCCATCTCTCTGCTTACATTGCCCATTTGTTCTTGCATGCTGCCAACTTTATCCACTATAGCCCTTAGCATATTAATCATAGTTGTTTTAAATTCCCTGTATGATAAGTTTAGCATCCCTGCCACGTTGGTTCTCATGCTTGCTCTTTCTCTTCAAACTGTGTTTTACGCCTTTCAGTATGCCTTGTAATTTTTTCTTGATAGCTGGATATAATTTTCTGGGTAAAATGAACAGCTGTAAATAGGCCTTCGATACTGTAGTGCTAAGGTCTAGGGTGAAGGAAAGTGTTCTGTAGTTCTGTGATTAGGTCTCAGTCTTTTAGTGAGCCTATATCTCTGGACTGTGAACTTCACAAGTGTTTCTCAGTTTTTTAACTCCAGGATGGCTAGAGTGGGCTGAAGTTGGGGATTTCCTTTCTCCCAGGTCAGATAGGCTCAGATAAAACCCCAGCAGGTTAGGCCCTGGTTAACTAGTTTCTCCTGAAGGCAGATCTTATTAATAAGAATAGAGTGCGATGATGTGTTTCAAAATGGTTTCTTTTCCCCTCCCCCTGCAAGAAGCACAAGGGGAATTTTTTATGATATTTGCCGTGAGAACCTAGTCAAGCTCCTGGAGGTAAAACTCACACAAGTGTGGTAGCCTCCTCTGACTGGGTTCCCCTAAAGTTTTTAACTCCCAGATTTGTCCTCTCTTAGCCTCCAGCAATTTATCAGTAACAGTTCAGGTTTTCCTACCCCATCACTTGTTCCTGGGGAGATGTCTGCTTCAGTATGATGTGATTTTCTGTATCTACCTATTTGTCTCTCCAATTTTGAGGATAGCAGTTTGCCCTATGACCTCAATCCCCTTATGGATCTAAGAAGAGTGGTTGATTTTTCAGTTTGTTCAGCTTTTTATTTGTTGTTAGTACAGAGTGGCAACTTCCAAGGTTCTTACATGCTGAACTGGAAACCATAACCATCCCTAATTTTAAAGCATAAATAGTTCTAATAAAACATACATTGGCAATATGTTTAGACATTCCATAAACCAGATGTATCTGTTAATCCAGCCTTTGCAGGCTTAACCCAAACATTTGGAGCAGGTCAAAAGAAACAAGACAAAGAAACAACATTTATCAACATGGAGGAGATGATGTGCTTCAGATACCTAGATCAGAGTCTGCTTTTAAAAGGAATCCTCCTTGGAATGATCCACCTAATTTTTTAGGCTTCAGTTTCTGCCTCTGTTGAATCAGGGAGGAGCTCCCAGTGGTGTAACTTGAGCTCATTCCATGCCCACAGGCGCTCTAAGAAGGTGGACTGTGCCTTCTTGCCATCCTAACCCGTGGTGGAAGTGCTTGCCCAAAGGGCAGCTAGTTTATAGGGTGGTCAGCATCTTAGGCATTGGACAACTACAAGATCTCCAACCAGCAGGAAGAAGAGTGACTTTGAGTTTGATTTGCATTTGAGACCTGTAGAGACATCAGCACTTGCTAGTCTAGGCAGAAGCATAAAGCAGGCAGAGAGAGTAGTGGTAGAAATAACAAGTCAGGACAAGCCATGAGCAAGCAGCAGCTGCAGTAGCAGCTCCATAACAGCACCTCTAGCTTTGGAATAGCAAATGCCCACTCATGAGAAGACAGGTAGGAGTTGTTCAATCTCAGAGCTGCTGCCAGAAACTGGACATAGTGCTGCTCTCAAATGACCTTCCTTTCAGGCCCCAGGTGGCCTGAGGAGGACTGTTTCTGTTCTTTCTCCCTCCTAACTCCTTAGCTAACCTAGAAGAGCCTAATTAACACATGTGTAAGTAAGTTAAGCCCTCCTCTGGCTCTAATAGTCTAGAATTATACTAAGCACAGTAAAAACTCATTAATTCAGATTGCTTGTTCCAAGTTTCTAATTATTCCATTTGCACTAAGCTGATTTATTTTGGCTTAGCAAAATTTTATTGTAGATGTTCAAATTAAAAAGAAAGGGGGTAGAGGAATTGTTTAAAATATTTAAGGAGACAAGCTGTTAATTTAATATGTTAATTTAAAACTATTTTATTTATTAAAAATTTATGACCTAAGGAGCTTCAATTAGGTAGAATAAATAAATGTTATTTACCATTATTTTTTTTCAACCAATATTTACTGATCGTCTCTATGGGCTAGGCACTATGCTAAGTTACTGCTATAATCTGAGTGTTTGTGTGCCCCCAAAATTCATGTGTTGAAATCCTAACCCCCAAAGATGATGATATTAGTTTGTGGGAACTTGGGGAGGTAGTTAAGTCAAGAGGGTGGAACTCTTTTGAAAGGGGTCAGTGTCTTATAAAAGAGCCTCCAGAGAGACCCCTAGCCCCTTCTACAAAGTGAGGATACAAGAGAGGGATACAAGAAGTCTGCAACCTGGAAGAGAGCCCTAACCTGACCATGCTGCACTCTGATCTCCAACTTCCAGAACTACAAAAAATAAATTTCTATTGTTTAAGCCACCTACTCTATGGTATTTTGTTATAGCAACCCAAATGGACGAAGACAGTACCACAACACAGAAACATAGAATCAATCAAATATGGTATGGAACTGTAAGTTAATTTAAAAAATAAAATAAAACGTAATATAAGAAATATCTTGGAATATTGGTTTTTACTCTCCATATATGTGGGGGTAAAACAATACATATAATACACATACATATATTAGATCTTGCCATTAAGCAGCTTAGAGACTGATGGGGAAGACAAACAAATCAACAAATACATTGCTGAGATAAATGTGGTGGAGGTGAGCACACAGTGTGTTAACAAGCACAGAAGAGGAGTATCTCAGGCACCCTAGGAGTGGGGGTCCAGAGAGAATTCAGGATGACAGGGTGTATAGGAAAAAACTATATCCCTCCTCCTGTATGTTTCTTCTCTATTCTCAGTACTCTACTACTACACTCACAACACTTGTGACACCAGATGTGTGGGTTTTTTCCCAGACCAAGTAATTCTCTGTGACACCAAATGGGTGTCTTACAATTCAACTCAATTCTGACACTAATCGAAGTTAAGGCTCACTCTCACAAGACTGCACCCCACTTCAGACACCAATTGCATGCAGGAGGTCCCCAGGTTACCCACAACGTCTGTCTGACTTGGCTAAACAAGTTCCCATGATTGCCCCTCTCCTTGGATTCAGTTATTTTCTAGAGCAGCTCACAGAACTCAGGGAAAATTCTTACTCACATTTACCAGTTTTTTATACAATGAAGGATATAGTAGAGAATGTAGATGAATAGTGAGATGAAGAAGTATGTAGGGCAAGGTCTGGAAGTGTCCTGAGCACAGGAGCATCTGTTCCCATGGAGTTGGCATGCGCTATCCTCACAGCATGTTGACGTGTTCATTAAACTGGAAGCTCCCTGAATCCCATACCTTTTGAGTTTTTATGGAGGCTTTCATCACATAGGTATGATTAATCATTAACTCAATTTCCAGCCCCTTTCCCCTCCTGGAAGATAGGGGATGGGGGTGAGAGTTCCAAGCTTCTAATTATGGCACGGTCGTTCTGGTGGCCCGCCCCTATCCAGGAGCCTGCCAAGCATTGCCTCATTAGAACAAAAGATGCTCCTATCACCCAGGAAATTCCAAGGGATTTAGGAGCCCTGTGTAAGAAACAGGGGTCAAAACCCAAATATTAGAACAAACACTCCTAGTGCTCTTATCACTTAGGAAATTACAAGGGTTTTCAGAGCTCTGTATCAGGAACTGGGGGCAGACACCAATATATATTTTTTCTATTATTTCACACAGGGGCTGAGGTTTAATGGATGAATCTAGGTGGATAAATGAAGAGGAAAAGACACATCAGGAAAAGCATTTTCAGGCAACCACAAATAGTTCAGTGGAACTGGAGCCTATATGGCAGTAATAGTGGGGAGCACAATCAAGTCTCATTATTCACGATCATTATATTCTTTAAACTTGCTGTGAGCACTGAATAAGTGAATACTGAAATATTGTTTTCAGGGGAAATATAGGATTAGGTTCCCACAAGCCTCTGGTCACAACATTTTCATCAACTGAAACACCATTTGTGTTATATAGGTTCATTTGCCAGCATCCTTGTAAAACAAGCCAGACTCAACAGCATTGAAAACCTGTTCTTCCATATAACACTTTTCCTGTATAACACTTAGCAGATACTTAAAAAATTTGTCTGCAGCCCCCTGATTCCTTTGGCCACACTTAGCCCAGGTCTTTATCAAAAAATCCTTTGGCCACACTTAGCCCAGGTCTTTATCAAAAAAAAATGGTATTCTATTCAACATAATGCTTGAAGTCCTAGCCAGAGTAATTAAGCAAGAAAAAGAAAAAGAAAGGCATCCAAATTGGAAAGGAAGAAGTAAAATTTTCTCTGTTCACAGATGACATGATCTTATATATGTAGAAAGCCCTAAAGATTCCACGCAAAAAAAAAACCTGTTAGAACTAATAAGCAAATTTAGCAAAGTTGCAGGGTACAAAATCAGCACACAAAATCCATCGTGTTTCTATACAGTAACAATGAATGATCCAAAAAGGAGGTTAAGAAGACAATTCCATTTACAATAACATCATACAGAATAAAATACTTAGAGTAAATTTAACGAGAAAGTGAAAAACTTGTATGCTGAAGACTATAAAACATTGCTGAAAGAAATTAAAGACACAAACTAATGGAAAGACATGCTGTGTTCATGGATTGGAAGGCATAACATTTTTAAGATGTAAATACTACCCAAAGTGATCTACAGGTTTAATGCAATCTCTATCAAAATCCCAATGGCATTTTTTGCAAAAATAGAAAAATCCATCCTAAATTCATGTAGAATCTCAAAGCCAGCCAAAATAATTTTGATAAAGAGGAACCAAGTTGGAGGTCTCACACTTATTGATTTCAAAACTTATTACAAATCTGCAGTAATCAAAACAGTGTAGTAATGGCATAAAGACATAGAGATCAATGAAACAGAATAGAGAGCCAAGAGATAAATCCTTGCATATATGGTCAAATGATCTTCAACAGGGATGCCAAAACCATTCAATTGGGAAACATGCTACAACATGGATGAACCTTGAAGACTTTATGCTAAGTGAGATAAACCAGACACAAAAGGACATATATTATATGATTCTACTTACATGTGATACCTAGAATAGTCAAATTTTTAGAAACAGAAAGTGGAATAGTGGTTACCAGGGCTGGGAAGAGGGGAGAATGAGGAGTTATTGTTTAATGGGTATAGAGTTTCACTTTGGGAAGATGAAAAAGTTCTTGAGATGGATAGTGGTGATGGTTGCATAACAACGTGAATAAACTTGGTAAATTTTATATATTATAATTTTTACCACAATAAAAAACAAACAAACAGAACACAATTGTCTGTATACATGATAGACCCTCAAAGAACATAGTCGATGAGAATTTATATGCACACATAACGTATTGTTAAAACTATGTACTGCTATTTGCTACATGAAAAAAGAAAAGTAAATGTTATGAAATCCAAAATTATATTTTAGAATCTTCTGTTCTCCTGTTTAGAAAAATAAACATTTTATACCCTGGCTTTTTTTTTTCAGAAATGCCAAATTTTTAAAACAGTAAATTTGTATACAGTATTAAAGTTCCCATAAATTTTAATCAGTCTATTCCACATATTATATGAAATGGGTTGAAAAATTAAGATACATAAAAAAGATAGATATTTATTCCCCTTCCCATCATCAGCTGCAAAATATTTGAAGGGCATATTTTTAAATATCTTCACGACTCTATAAAGTCTTTAACCACCCCATTTGCAGATGTCTAAATAGTCCTCACACATTCATTGGAAGGGAAAAAATCAATACCAATTTGCTTCCTTCTGCTGGATTCAGAGTGAAATTCATGTTCTTTTTTCTCTAATATGGTAGAAAAGTCTCACTTAGCACACAAAGCTATAATTGAAGTTTATTGAAATGATAATCCTCTCTTAAGACAACAGAATAAGAAGCCAATTCAAAATTCAATTCAATATCAAAATATCCTGAAGTTGTGCCAAAATTTCATTCTAAACCCAGACTGCATCTAGAGGGATGTTCAAAAACTCAGATGAGTTTTCTGTGGTTTTATTTTTACGTTCCTTCACAATGCTACTTTTATTCTGTGATAGAAATTTTTCTGTACTCCCACACTATCCAATTTTCAGTGACGTTTCTAATCAAACCAAACTCAAGCTAGGAAATCTTATAATAAGGTCTTCATTCTTGGGATTTCACACTATGACCTAAAACAATAAGTAGCAGAAAGTTAGCTCTAACTCATGCAACCAACTGGGCATTAAAACATTTAGACTTCCTTGAATATTTGCACTGAACATGAATTAGATACTGAAATAATTAACTAGTGAAAAAGTCAGCAATACATAGTTGATTATGCCTACTTCATAGAGACAAACTAGAGTCAGAGGAGGTGTCACACAACTTTCTCAGCACCTCAATAACACAATAACAGATGCAATCGTTTCTAGGAAATATTACCCTTCACTCATCAAAATAAATTATTTCCCAGACTTTTTTTCCTCAGTTCTTTCTGGAGCTCATTAAACGTACAAAAGATTAAGAGTGTACATCAGAAATCAATAATTACTCATTTAAGACAATTTAGAAAAAAATGTAGATCTTTCCTCATGGCATACAAAATTAATTGTCAATAAGTGAAAGATTTAATCACAAAATGAAATTATAAAGGCATCATAAGAAAATAAATACTCTTCATTGAGAAATGCCTAAGTATTAAAAGTAGAAATTATGAATAACAACAAATAGGGTCCAAAAAAAAAAAAAAAAAAAACAACCTGTGAAAACCTTAAGAAGGCAAGGCTAGAGTATAAAAGTTAGGAAGCCAAATCTTAATCTAGCAGTTTATAACTTGTTCAGTTTACATAGTAAAGGGATGGAAAGTCCAGGGGACTAGAAGTCAACCCAATGGAGCAGCCCACCAGCTCACAGATCTGATCATTCTTACCCCTGTGGCAAGTATGTCACTCTGGAAATGACCATATTTGGCAATTATAGCCTAGGGATGTTAACACTAAAAACTGCCTTTTCCTGTTCTAATTCTGTGCTCACCAAGCAAGCTTCAAATTAGAATATGACTTGCCCTAAACATCTACTTTCAGGGAGAAAATACGTTGTTATGGTTACACAAGTTTTCTGGTACATAAAATAACAAATATCATTCACTCATTTATTCATTTATTTAATAAGAATGAAAAATATGATATGCTCTGTACATGGTACTAAGATTAAGTAAAATAGACATTATAAAAATTTCTTAGATGACACCAAACCAAGGAATAGAGATGGTGGAAGGTAACTAATATCTCGCTTTTTGAATATGTACTCTTATCCTTAAAAATGTTTCAGCATGCACATCCATGTATAAATTACATGTTTGTGATCTCCTATACTAATATATTGTATACATCGTAAAATTTAAAAAAAAACCTAACTCCAGGGTGACTTGATGTGCCTTCCATCATCTTCCCAGGAGTCATCCTTGAGATGCGTTTCTGTTTGTATCTTGTATGTCCCTTTTTTGTTCCATCTGCATCAAATCCCTTGGCAGGAGAGTTCAAGAAAGCAGCAGTGACAACCAAGATGTCATTGGGTGGCCAGCTAGGGGTGTTCCAGGACAAATAAATTGAAAACAAGTTTAACTTCTATGTGTATAGACAGTGTAAAACAGGGATTGTTCCAGGAATTGTAAAAAAGCAAAAATTCGGAGAGGGGAATATAATGCCCTGACCAGGCAGAGGTCTTCCTCTTTTAGGGAAAAAATTTATAAAAAAAACAACACAACAAACATAGATTTTTACTAGTATGCACTTAAAAGTTCAAAAAAAATAAATAAAAATATAAACAATGTCTTCTGTGGGCTAAGCTCAAAAAAGGCAGAGGTGCACTGGCTGGCAAGGAGAGAGGAATGTTTACGCCAGTGTTTAGAATGTGATTTATCACAAGATTTCTAAGGTGAATTTCTGCAGTATTCACATTAAAATATTTTAAATCCTCTTACTCAGAAATTCTACTTTATGCTCAGGAAAATATTCCAAATATGTGGAAAGACTTACTCACTTAACAAATATTTATTAAGTGCTAACTACAAGCCAGGCACCTGTGATGGACACAGCTGTGTCACCAAGACACCCCTTCAGGAAAGAACTTGTTGTCTCCAGCTGTCAGCATCTATAGGGCTGGCCTCATCTGCAGAGCCACCTCACCCAGGCTGGGTCACCTCAAGGACTGAAGGAGGCAGGGTTTCAAGGCCCAGCCATTCTGGCCCCCCCCCGGGATGACTCCAACAGGCCATTTTACCTCAAGAGCTAAGACAGCTGGGCCAGATTTGCAGCTCAACTCCTCCCTCTGTTTGAGGGAGGAGTTGCTTCTGCCTCTCTCCTTCCACAAGGGTTGATCCAAAGGGCCTGCTCTAGTAAGCAACCTGCCTCAGTGTCTGCTCCCTGAGGGCCCACTGGCAACAGTTCTCTTCTAGAAGTTGGGGACACTGTGGGGAACAGATAAAGACCCCTGTTCTTGGCACTCACATCTGGTTTAGAAGAAACACAAGTAAACAAATAGATGAACAAGATAATTGCTGAGAGTAATAAATGCTGTGAAGAAAACAGAACAGGATAATTTGAGAGAGCAGCTGGTGTTGTGTGGGGGTTATTTTTCTATCGAGAGGTCAGATAAGGAAGTAACACATGATCGGAGAGCTGAATGGCTAAAAAGGGTCAGGCAGGGATATGGTGGCAGATGTTAGAAAAAATGGCAAAGGCAAAGACACTATGGTATAAAAAAATAAAATTGTAAAGCTATTGGGAGAAAATGTCGAAGAATGTCTGTACGATCTTGAAGTTGGGAAGTGTTTTTTAAACAAGTCATAAAAAATTCAAACCATGCCAAAAATTTAACTGCATTAAATTTTAAAACATCTGTACTACAAAATATACTATAAACAAAGCAAACCACACACTGGGAAAAAATATTTTCAATGCATGTAACTGACAAAGAAATATTGTCCAGAACACGTAACGCATCCCTACCACCCATAAGAAAAATAACTTTATAGAAAAAAATGGGATCAGGGATCAGGGTTTTTCTTTGTAGCTCTAATGTTTCATTTCTATTAAAATGATTTGAAGCAACATATCTGACGTCTGAAAATTAAGATTCAACAAAATGAATGGGGAAATTGGAATTCATTTTAATTGGTTTCTGCACTTTTTAAACACCTGAAATATTTCATAATTTTGAAAAAAGGATCCCACATCCCTAGAGTTTAGGGAGTTAGGGGAAGAGATTGCAAGACAGAGAGTAGGTTTCAGTCTGATTCTAACAGGCGGAAAGTGAAGGGTCTTAAACACGGGTGAGATCACGATTTTAAAAGAACACTCTGGATGCGTGTGGAGAATGGATTGTAGAGTTGCTGGAGTAGAATGGAGCCCCTTGTGAGGTTATTGCCACAGTTCAGGTCAACGATGACAGTGACTTGGTCAAAGATAGTAGCAAAGGAGAAGTGGACAGATTGGGAATAATTTTTAACCTTTTATTTTGCAATAATTTTGGATTTATAGAAAAGATGCAAAAATAGTACAGAGATTCCCATGTAATCTTCACCCAGCTTCCCCTAATGTTAACATTTTTACATAGCTATAAAACAATGGTCAAAACCAGGAAATTAACATTGGTACAATACTATTAACTGAAAGACAGATCTTATTTGATTTTCATCAGTTCCAGCAATATCCTTTTGCTGTTCTGGGATCCAATCCGGAATCCCAAATTGCACTGAGTTCTCATGTCTTCTTAGTCTCCTCCTGCAGGTTGAGGGTGAATTGGTGAGAGTATCAACAGGAAAGAAGTACAAGGGGATTTTTTTTTTTTTCCAGAGGAAGATTGGCCCTAGGCTAACATCTGTGCCCATCTTCCTCTACTTTATATGTGGGACGCTTGTCACAGTATGGCTTGATAAGCGGTGCGTAGGTCTGCGCACAGGATCTGAAACTGTGAACCTCAGGCCGCCGAAGTGGAGCATGTGAACATAACCACTATGCCACCGGGCCGGCCACTAAGAGGATTTTTCTGAGGTGATATATTTTATATCTTGAGCTGAAAAGTCATTATGCAACTCTCTCTCTCTATATATATATATATATCGAAATTTCTTCAGTTGTATATTTAAGCTTTGTACATTTCATAATTTATTATATGTCGTATTTATTGTATATATCACAATATATATATCAATAATGTCTCAATAAAATAATATATCTGTGATGGTTCCTCATTCTTTCCTATCTTTCCTAACTTTGAAACTTTTCAGGAGTACTGGTCAGTTATTTTGTAGAATGCCCCTCTATTTGGCTTTGTCTGAAGTTTTCTCATGCTTAGATTAAGGTTATGCATTTTTATCAAGAATACCACCAGGTGATGCTGTTTCTTCCTCAGGACATCGTATCAAGTGGTACATAGTTACATTTTTTTGTGTGTGGTGAGAACACTTAAGATCTACTCACTTAGCAAATTTCAAGTAAATATAGTATTAATAACTATAATCACCATACTGTATATTAGATCCCCAGAACTTATTCATCTTATAACTGAAAGTTTGTACCCTTTGACCAACATCTCCCCCTTTCTCCCCCCCAGCCCCTGTCAACCACCGTTCTACTCTGCTTTTATGAATTTGACTTTTTTACATTCCACATATAAGTGAGACTGTACAGTATTTGTCTTTCTCTGTCTAGCTTATTTCACTTAGCATAATGCCCTTCAGGTTAATCCATGTTGTCAGCAATCATTTCACAATGTATATGCATATTAAATCACCACATTTTCTACCTTTAAAAAACCATGTCGTACGATCTAAATACATACAATTTTTATGTGTCAAATATATCTGAATAAAGCTGGGGAAAAAAGGCATACATGATGTCAATATTGTACACAATGTCAAGGGGCACGTGATGTCAATTACTGGTGATGTTAACTTTGATTATTTGGTTAAGATGATGTTTGCCAGATTTCTCCACTGACATATTCATACAATGGAATATCCCTGAGCAACAACTAAGTGACTGCAATGTTATTATCTTCTCCTTTATAAGTAATAAATATCTTGGGGAAGATATTTTGAGATTATACAAATACTCTTATTACTCAAAATTTTTCCCACTAGTTTTAATATCCATAATGGGATCTTGCCTACAGCATTCTTTACTGTGCTATTTGCCTAATGGTGATTTTCTATTTCTTTTATCCCTTCTACATTTATTCATTGGAATTTTTCTGTAAAAAAGGGCTGCCATGAATAAATAATAAAGATTATTTGTCTCTCTACAGTTTGAGAAACTTTTAAACTATTCATGTATTTTTGGCAGTTGAAGACCTAAATTTAGGAGTCACTGGCATATACATAGAATTTAAACCATGGGACTGGATGAGCCCTTAGGAAATATCTACTTATAAAGATGTTCATTGCAACATTATTTATGATAGCAAAAATTATAAGCAATCTAAATGTCCAACATGGAGGATTTCTTTATAAGAAGTATCTATGTCTTCAGTTGTGTTCCTTAGAAGCAGAGCCTGAGACAGGAATTCAAATGTTTACTGTTCAAGTATTTTATTGAAGAAGTGTTCTCAGGAGATATGTGAAAGAGTACAAGAGAGGCAGGATAGGACCAGCGAGCAGTTAGGGAAAGATGTGGGTTCAAGCTTAAATCCTGCCTCCTCTGATCCCATGGGGGTCTATGGAGCAAAATGAAGCCACAGAGTTGGTCCACCTTGAAGCAAGAGAATCAGCTTCTTGTATTCTCATATTAGTCAGTCATAGGTTGTGGCCACTACGGGGCGCTGGAGACAGGAAGGGGTATAATCTCTTAGGCATTTCAGGACCACGAGGGTCCCACAACCTGAGGGAAATTCTCAGAAGAAAGGTGCAGCTGTGAGCTGTCAGCAGGTAGAGTTAGCAGGTAGTGATGGGGCGCGCCGACCAGGTAAAGTGGATCTGAATGGGGCCAATTGTGTCCACTAAAATCCATACAAAGGAATAATATTTAGCCATTTAAAATTATATCTAGGAGGAGGAATCAAGACGGCGGCGTAAGCAGACTCGGAACTCACCTCCTCCCGTGGACACAGCCAATTTACAACTACTTGTGGAAAAATTACCCCTGAGACAGAACTGAAAACTGGATAAGAGGAACTCCTGCAACAACGGACAATCCTAACTGAGGTGGAAGAGGCAGAGACTCCCTTCTGGAGAGGAAAAACGCCGCCTTCACAAGCCGCCAGCTTCACGGCCGCCGGGAGCAGCTCACAGGTACGCAGCCTCCCTGGAGGCGCGGGGCCCTGAGCCGGGGAGCGCCCCCGCTGTGGGCATTTTGTGGACCCAGCACAATCGACACCAGCGGCATAATATCTGACTGTGCCTGCTACTAAAACACTGGGGAGCACCCCCAGAAAAACCGGTTCACAAAGAAACTAAAACTGGCTCTTAAAGGGCCCGCGCACAAACTCACCCGTTTCAGGAAGCATCCTAAAATCACCAGAAAGAAAGGTGTACAGTGCTTTGGTGACAAGAGACTCACCTAATAGGCCCTGAGTGCATCTCAGTGAGGGGTGAGACCTCTCCAGGGACTGGGACATTGGCAGCGGCCATTGTTGTGGCCTGGTGTGGGCGTGCTGACACAGACACCATTGGAGTTCTCCCTGAGGCCTGCTAGCCCAGGGTCTGCCCCACCCGCTAGAGCACCGATTTAATCTAGCTCAGCCAGGGCAGGCAGCCCACCCTAGAGACTGGCCCCACCCAACAACAAGCCCTCAGGCAACTTGTGGGCTTGCATAGATTGGTGACTGGATTCTCTGCAGCCTGGCAACTGAGCCCACTTGAGCAGGGCAGGGTGGGCACAAGGAGCGGGTGGAGAGTGTGGGGTGGTGGCAGAGTGTGTGGGGCTTCCGCCGTGGAGAGACTGGGTCCACTTGGGGAGGTCAGGGCACTCACACGGGGCAGGACTGTGTTGACTGTGTGTGTGGACCTGTGGGCGGCAGGGCTTCTCAGCCGCAGAAGACTTGTACTTCTCAAAGACCCACCTAGGAGGTTTGCTCCACCTTCCAAAACCTGATACAATTGGGTGCTCCTGTGCCTGAGGCCAGCCCCACCCAGCTGCAATCCTCAGAGAGCTGACAAGAGACCTAATAGGCTAGAGGCTTACAGCAATTGTAAGGCCCTGAGCCTAACAACCTGCCACGGTGGGGGCCTACTCACTTAAAAGAAATACTGCAACACAAATGTGGTATTAGAACTTGCAGCCAACTGTGCTGGGGATCCCCACACCTGATAAAGAGACTGAAGGGCCCACAACAACTACAAGCAGCTGAGCATTACAACAGCTGGCCAGGAGCATAACTCAGCCTCCCTGGGCACCTACAGGGAGAGCAAACAGGCCACAACAGAAGGATACACGTAGCCCACATAGGGGTCACCCCTGGAACTTTGAGAACTGAGGGAAGCACACTGGAAGCCTCCTAAGCCATCAGTTACATAAAGTCACCTATCCAAGAGCAGGAGACGTAGCTGACCTACCTAATACATAGACACAAGCACAGGGAAAGAGGCAAAATGAAGAGGCAAAAGAATACATTCCAAGTAAGGGAACAGGACAAAACCCCAGAAAAGGAACTAAGTGAAACGGAGATGAGCAACCTACCCGACAGAGAGTTCAAACTAAGAGTGTTAAGGATGCTCACTGATCTGGGGAGAAGAATAGATGAACTCAGTGAGAATGTCAACAAAGAAATGGAAGATATAAAAAAGAACCAATCAGAAATGAAGAATACAATACTGGAAATGAAAAATTCATTAGAGGGACTCAAAAGCAGAGTAGAGGATACAGAAGAACGGATCTGTGAGCTGGACGAAAGACTAGAAGAAATTACCCGAGGTGAACAGGTAAAAGAGAAAAGAATTAAAAAGACTGAGGACAGTCTAAGGGACCTCTGGGACAACATCAAGCGCACTAACATCCGTGTTATAGGTGTCCCGGAAGGAGAAGAGCGAGACAAGGGGGCAGAGAATCTATTTCAAGAAATAATAGATGAAAACTTCCCTAACCTAAGGAAGGAAACAGACATCCAGGTACAGGAATCACAGAGAGCCCCAAACAAGATAAACCCAAAGAGGCCCACACCAAGGCACATCATAATCAAAATGTCCAGAATTAAAGATAAAGAGAGAATCCTAAAAGCCGCAAGAGAATGTCAAGTTACTTACAAAGGAAACCCCATAAGGCTATCAGCTGACTTCTCTGCAGAAACCTTACAGGCTAGAAGAGAATGGCACGATATATTTAAAGTGCTAAAAGGAAAAAACTTACAGCCAAGAATACTCTACCCAGCAAGGTTATCATTCAAAATGGAAGGAGAGATCAAAATTTTCCCAGATAAGCAAAAATTAAAGGAGTTTGTCACCAAGAAACCAGTGCTACAAGAAATGTTAAAGGGACTGATTTAAGGGGAAAAGAAAAGAAAAGACCACAAATAGGAAAAATTATCTATTTCCATGATTAGAACGTAATGGATACAAATGCACAACAAAGAGGTTAGATATGATATCAAAAACATGAGGGAGGAGGGGAGTTAAAGAGTACAGCTTTCAGACAGAGGTCAAACTAAAGTGACCATCAATTCTGTATAGAAGAAGAAAGGAACAGAGAAGGACTACTAAAACACTGAGGAAAAAAAAAAAAAAAAAGTTAAAAAATGGCAGTAAGTACATACTTATCAATAGCTACTTTAAACGTCAATGGACTAAATGCTCCAATTAAAAGGCATAGGGTGGCTGACTGGATAAAAAAACAAGACCCATATATATGCTGCATACAAGAGACACACTTCAGACCTAAAGACACTCACAAACTGAAAGTGAAGGGATGGAAAAAGATACTCCACGCAAATGACAATGAAAAGAAAGCTGGGGTAGCAGTACTCATATCAGACAAAATAGACTTTAAAACAAAAACTGTAAAACGAGACAAAGAAGGGCATTACATAATGATCAAGGGAACAATCCAACAAGAGGATATAACACTTGTAAATATCTACGCACCCAATGTAGGTGCATCTAAATATATAAAGCAATTATTAACAGACATAAAAACAGAAATAGACAGTAACACAATAATAGTAGGGGACTTTAACACTCCACTTACACCAACGGATAGATCATCCAAACAGAAGATCAATAAGGAAACATTGGCCTTAAACGACACACTACAACAGATGGACCTAGTAGATACATACAGAGCATTCCATCCAAAAACCGAAGAATACACGTTCTTTTCAAAGGCACATGGAACATTCTCCAGGATTGATCACATATTAGGCCACAAAACAAGTCTCCATAAATTTAAGAAGATTGAAATAATACCAAGCATCTTTTCTGACCACAACGGTATGAAACTAGAAATCAACTATAGGAAGAAAATCAGAAAAGCCACAAATACGTGGAGATTAAACAAAATGCTACTGAACAACGACTGGGTTAACGAAGAAATCAAAGAAGAAATCGAAAAATACCTGGAGACAAATGAAAATGAAAATACGACATGCCAGAATTTATGGGATACAGCAAAAGCAGTTCTAAGAGGGAAGTTTATAGCGATACAGGCCTATCTCAACAAACAAGAAAAATCTCAAATAAACAATCTAACAATGCACCTGAAGGAACTGGAAAAAGAAGAACAAACAAAGCCCAAAATCAGCAGAAGAAGGGAAATAATAAAAATCAGAGCAGAAATAAATGAAATAGAGACCAAAAAAACAATAGAAAAAATTAATAAAACCAAGAGCTGGTTCTTTGAAAAGATCAACAAAATTGATAAACCTTTAGCTAGACTCACCAAGAAAAAAAGAGAGAAGGCACAAATAAGTAAAATCAGAAATGAAAGAGGAGAGGTTACAACAGACACCTCAGAAATACAAAAGTGGGCCGGCCCGGTGGCTTAGCGGTTAAAGTGCACGCGCTCCGCTGCTGGCGGCCCGGGTTCGGATCCCGGGCGTGCACCGACGCACCGCTTCTCCGGCCATGCTGAGGCCGTGTCCCACATACAGCAACTAGAAGGATGTGCAGCTATGACATACAACTATCCGCTGGGGCTTTGGGGGAAAAAATAAATAAATAAAATCTTTAAAAAAAAAAAAAAAAAAAAAAAAAGAAAAAAAAAGAAATACAAAAGATTATAAGAGAATACTATGAAAAGCTATATGCCAACCAATTCGACAATCTGGAAGAAATGGATAAATTCTTAGAATCATACAACCTTCCAAAACTAGATCAAGAAGAAGTAGAGAATTTGAATAGACCAATCACCAGTAAGGAGATCGAAACAGTAATCACAAACCTCCCCAAAAATAAAAGTCCAGGACCAGACGGCTTCCCTGGTGAATTCTACCAAACATTCAAAGAAGACTTAATACCCATCCTTCTCAAACTCTTCCAAAAAATTGAGGAGGGGGGGAAGCTCCCTAACTCATTCTACGAAGCTGACATTACCCTGATACCAAAACCAGACAAGGACAACACAAAAAAAGAAAATTACAGGCCAATATCACTGATGAACATCGATGCAAAAATCCTCAATAAAATACTAGCAAATCGCATACAACAATACGGTAAAAAGATTATAGACCATGATCAAGTGGGATTTATTCCAGGGATGCAGGGATGGTTTAACATTCGCAAATCAATCAACGTAATACACCACATTAATAAAATGAAGAATAAAAATCACATGATCATCTCAATAGATGCAGAGAAAGCATTTGACAAGATACAGCATCCATTTATGATAAAAACTCTGAATAAAATGGGTATAGAAGGAAAGTACCTCAACATAATAAAGACCATATATGACAAACCCACAGCTAATATCATCCTCAATGGTGAAAAACTGAAAGCTATCCCTCTAAGAACAGGAACCAGACAAGGATGCCCACTGTCACCACTCCTATTTAACATAGTACTGGAAGTCCTAGCCAGAGCAATCAGGCAAGAGAAAGAAATAAAAGGGATCCAAATTGGAAAGGAAGAAGTGAAACTGTCACTATTTGCAGATGACATGATTTTATATATAGAAAACCCTAAAGAATCCACCAGAAAACTTTTAGAAGTAATAAACGAATATGGTAAAGTTGCAGGATACAAAATCAACATACAAAAATCAGTTGCATTTCTGTACACTAACAACGAAGTAGCAGAAAGAGAAATTAAGAATACCATCCCATTTACAATTGCAACAAAAAGAGTAAAATACCTAGGAATAAACTTAACCAAAGAGGTGAAAGATCTGTACACAGAAAACTATAAAACATTTCTGAAAGAAATTGAAGAAGACACAAAGAAATGGAAAGATATTCCATGCTCTTGGACTGGAAGAATTAACATAGTTAAGATGTCCATACTTCCTAAAGCCATCTATAGATTCAATGCAATCCCTATCAAAGTTCCAACAACATTTTTCACAGAAATAGAACAAAGAATCCTAAAATTTATATGGAACAACAAAAGACCTCGAATAGCTAAAGGAATCCTAAGAAAAAAGAACAAAGCTGGAGGTATCACACTCCCTGATTTCAAAATATACTACAAAGCTGTAGTAACCAAAACAGCATGGTACTGGCACAAAAACAGGCACACAGATCAATGGAATAGAATCGAAAGCCCAGAAATAAACCCACACATCTATGGACAGCTAATCTTTGACAAAGGAGCCAAGCACATACAATGGGGAAAAGAAAGTCTCTTCAACAAATGGTGTTGGGAAAACTGGATAGCCATATGCAAAAAAAATGAAAGTAGACCCTTACCTTACACCATACACAAAAATTAACTCCAAATGGATTAAAGACTTGAATGTAAGACCTGAAACTGTGAAAGTTCTAGAAGAAAACATAGGCAGTACGCTCTTCGACATCAGTCTTAGCAACATCTTCTCAAACACCACGTCTGACCGGGCAAGAGAAACAATAGAAAAAATAAACAAATGGGACTACATCAAACTAAAAAGCTTCTGCACAGCAAAGGAAACCATCAACAAAACGAAAAGACAACCTAACAATTGGGAGAAGATATTTGCAAACCATACTTCTGATAAGGGCTTAATCTCCAAAATATATAAAGAACTCATGCATCTTACCAACAAAAAATCTACCAACCCAATTAAAAAATGGGCAAAAGACCTGAACAGACATTTCTCCAAAGAAGATATACAGATGGCCAACAGACACATGAAAAGATGTTCAAAATCATTAACTATCAGGGAAATGCAAATCAAAACTACAATGAGATATCACCTGACGCCCGTCAGAATGGCTATAATTAACAAGACAGGAAACAACATGTGTTGGAGAGGATGTGGAGAGAAGGGAACTCTCATACACTGCTGGTGGGAGTGCAAACTGGTGCAGCCACTATGGAAAACAGTATGGAGATTCCTCAAAAAATCAAGGATAGAACTACCATATGATCCAGCCGTCCCACTGCTGGGTATTTACCCAAAGAACTTGAAAACACCAATTTGTAAAGGTACATGCACCCCTGTGTTCATTGCAGCGTTATTCACAATAGCCAAGACTTGGAAGCAACCTAAGTGCCCATCAAGGGACGAATGGATAAAGAAGCTGTGGTATATGTACACAATGGAATACTACTCAGCCATAAGAAATGATGAAATCCAGCCATTTGTGACATCGTGGATGGACATTGAGAGTATAATGCAAAGTGAAATAAGTCAGGGGGAGAAGGTCAAATACCGTATGATTTCCTTCATTAAGTAGTAGATAATAACAACAATAAACAAACACATAGGGACAGAGATTGGATTGGTGGTTACCAGAGGGGAAGGGAGGAGGGAGGAGGGTGAAAGGGATAATTTGGTACATGTGTGTGGTGATGGGTTGTAATTAGTATTTTGGTGGTGAACATGATGTAATCTATGCAGAAATAGAAGTACAATGATGTACACCTGAAATTTTTACAATGTTATAGACCAATGTTACTGCAATAAACAAAAATTTAAAAAAAAAAGAAAATAAAAAAAAATAATTAAAATAAATAAAATAAATAAAATAAAATAAAATATATTTAAGATTCCAAAAAAAAAAAAAAAAAATAAAATAAAATTATATCTACATGTATGAATTATATATAAGAAATATATATGAAATATTTTCATGATGTGTTGATAAACGAAAAATGCTATTCCACTTTTACTAAAAAATATACCTAATATTTGTCAATATATAAGAAAAAAAGGCCAAGAAGAATATACGCCTAGCTTATTAATGTTATCTCTGGCAGTTCCTCATAAATTTAAGCAGACATCTACCTTCAGACCCATTAGCTCTACCGCCTAGTATGTACCCCAGAGAAATGAGTGCATATAGCCACAAGAAGACTTGCCCAAGAATATCCATAGCAGTGTAATCATAAGAGTGAAAAATTAGAAATAGCCCTGACGTACATCTTTATAAGAATGAATCAATGAACTGTAGTATTTTCCTACGATGGAACATCACTCAGCAATACAAAAGAACAAGCTACGAACACATGCAAAACCACGGATGCATCTCAAAACACCATGTTGGGGAGCAGAAGCCAGACGTGAAATAATTTAGTGTGTATGATCCCATTCATCTTCCTGTTCTTTAAGAACAAGAAAAACAAGTCCACGTTGACAAAGGTCAGAACAGCAGTCACCTACGGGTTGAGGGTGAATTGGTGAGCGTATCGACAGGAAAGAAGCACAAGGGGATTTTCTGGGGTCATATATATACATATATTTTTTTTGTGTGTGAGGAAGATCAGCCCTGAGCTAACATCCATGCCTATCCTCCTCTTTATTTGCTGAGGAAGACCGGCCCTGGGCTAACATCCGTGCCCATCTTCCTCCACTTTATATGGGACGCTGCCACAGCATGGCCTGACAAATGGTGCATCGGTGCGCGCCCGGGATGCGAACCCGGGCCGCCAGCAGTGGAGCGTGCGCACTTAACCGCTACGCCATGGGGCCGGCCCCTGGGGTGATATATTTTATATCTTGAGCTGAACAGTTGTTATACAACTCTCTCTATATATATGTATGTCTCAAAATTCCTTCAGTGGTATATTTAAGCTTTGTGCATATCATAATTTATTATATGTAATATTTATTGTATATGTTACAATATATATCTCAATAGATAGTATCTCAATGAAACAATATATCTCAATAAAATACTGTTAGCCTGGGGAAAAAAGTGTGGGGTGGGAATCAGACCCGGTTCCCTCTCTGGCTCCAGGGTTAGCTAACTGGTTTTCTAAATTTCAGCCTTTATCTCTTTAATAGTACCAACCCCGAGGGCAGATGTGAGGATTAAATGAGCTAATGCATGCTAAGCTCTTAGCACAGTGCTGGGCAGTTAAGAGCTAAAAAAAAATTATCACTGAATATAATATTTGAACTTTAAAACCCTGAGTTTAGACTGTCAAAGGGAGATGGAGCATTGAAGCCCCTTTTACCCACCCCCAAAGCTTGCCACATTGGGTAAGCAGCGTAATAACCATCTGCAAGGCTGATCTCATCGATGGCATTAGGAAGTTGAATGCTATCTCACAGGATTTGCGATGGGCAGAAGATGAGTAAGATTTCTGCTTGATCTGCAGAACCTTGAGGAGGCTAGATTTGGTCCCACTTTCGAATGGTCACAAAGTCCAAATATTTCCACACATTGAGCCTCAGTGGTGTGCATTTGGTGTTTTGAATGAAGCCAGGCTGGTCTACCAAATACCACAGCCACAGGTCTCTTAGGCCCCATGACATATTTCTCCATGTAGACAGAGGGACAAGGGAAAGAAAAAGAGATATTCATTTTAAACCTAAGCTATCATCCAGCTACCAACTTTTCAATCATTTTTCCCCCTCTGGCTATCAATTCCCAATGTCAAAGAGGAGATAAAATCTCTGGCCATATTGGGATGCCACAAACAGTAACCATTTAGTGAGAAAAACCATGACGATTTTATCTACACCACCACCAGGCTTTTTGCTTCCTCACAGTTCAGTGAGGCTCTCTCCCTAGCTTCCTGCAAATCATAACCACCTTGTCGTGTCATCGCTATCAGAAGAATCCCTGTAAAATCACTACAGAATTATTTAAGTTGTTCTTCATAAAGATGCATGCTTTTACCAAGATGTCCTTCAATAAGTGAATGGATAAACAACCTGTGGTGTATCCATACAATGGAATATTATTCAATGACAAAAAAGAAATGAGTTATCAAGCCGTGAAAAGACATGGAGGAAACTTAAATGCATATTGTTAAGTGAAAAAAGCCAATCTGAAAAGGCTACATATTGACTATTCCAACTATATGATATTCTGGAAGAGGCAAACTATGGAGACAGTAAAAAGATCAGCAGTTGCCAGGTGTTGGGAGGGAGTGAAGGATGAATAGATGGAGCACAGAGGATTTTTAGGGCAGTGAAACTACTCTATATGATACAGTAATGGCAGATACATGACATTATGCATTGGTCAAAGCTCATAGAACTATATATCACAAAGAGTGAACCATAATGTAAACTACAGACTTTAGTTAATCATAGGGTAACATTATTGGTTCACTAATTGTAACAAGTGAACTACACTAATGTAAGATGTTAATAATAGTGGAAACGGTGGGTGTGTGTGTGTGGGTGTGTGTGTGTGGTGGAGGAGGAAGGGCATATGGGAAATCTGTACTTTTTGTTCAATATTTCTGTAAACCTAAAATTGCTCTAAAAAATAAAGTTTATTATTTTTTTAAAAAAAACATACTTTTCAAAGCATGGGTAAAGATACAAAAGTAACAGTGAAAATATCTTGCTGGAGCAATCTGGCTTCTCCCTTGAGATTCCCAGTAGTATAGATTGACTTTATTTACCTTTCTTTTTTCTGAAGTTAGGTCACTTCTTTCTAATATGTGAGTGAAATGTGATAGCGATAGGTCACTGCTGCGGCCTCAGGCATGGGAGCTGCGTACATTGTGCCTAAATTAAAATATGGAGATCTGCAAAGCAAGCATTGATGTTGGTTATAATGTTATGGAAGAGGTAGGGAGCAGATAGGCGTTGAGATCCCATCTCCATAGGCTACAGCTGTTTGAGTGTGCCCAGACCATGTGCCAGACATGTGAGCTGAGTCATCAAGATGACTCCAGCCCTACCCACTGTCTGACTGCACTGCATGAGATAGCCTTAGTGAAAACTGCCTAGCTGAGTCCAGTTGATCCTCAGATCTGCAAGATGCCAGTCATAAATGATGGCTCTCCATGCCACCGAGTTTGGGGTGCCTTGTTTATAGAAATAGACAGCTGAAACAGGTAGTAACTGCTACCATTACTCACATTCAATTTTACTTTTATCTTCTTCCAAATAGACAGGCCTTTAACATTTAATTCAGTTTTTTAACATATTTTATTGCTTTATCTATGGCAGAAATAGCTTTTGACCTAAAGGCTTTGCCTTTGTTCTACGGATCAGTTGTACATATTTTGATCTTTTGAAAAATCTGCTTCAGGAAAAACTCAGACTAACACTACGATCTTTTAAAAGTCAGCTATTCAAAAGTCTAGGGAGAAAAAAAACTCTCCCTGAAAATAACTTTTTTCCCCAAAGTTATGCAAGACATCTTTACAAAAGAATAAAATAAATACGCCACTAGGGGAAAATTAAGGCATATTATGACAATCTTACAATAGTTTTCAGTACAAAAATTTGTTTTTTATTGTTTAATGTTATTCACTTAAATGTTAATCTATTTCTCCTGTTTAAATAGCTTTAAAAATAGAACTTGCCCTCTACATACTCTGTTCAGCAGACTTTTTAGAGCTGCTTTGTCACTTACTCTATTCAGACATGATACAATTCACTTCTTAAAATTGAAAATAGCTTCCAAATGCCATTATCATTTTCTAACTTTCATAGACACTTAACTGAATGCTAATTAAGTTCTACTTATGATTTTCATTAATTGATGGAGCCACATAATTTTTATTTGACCAAGTAACTAGATACACATGAAGAGAGAACTTCTTTAACAATATTATATCATAAATATTTTTTGGGAATTTTGCATTATAGAATGGTAGAACATCATTTCTGTGAAGTGCAGAGGTTTTATAACCATTGTATTTGAAAAATACGCCCAACAGATCTCAATTCTTTGACAGGTTTTGGTTTCCTAGACATCTCTGCCAGATCACTGCATATCCTCTAATCTTCTATCTCCCAATGACATATAAAGAATTTTAAAAATAGTGTATCAGTCATTTATGCCATGATAATGCTGCATCACCAGCCACTCTAAAATTGGTGACACAATACAAAAAGCTTCTATTTCTCAATAATGCATCTGAGGGTCAGCTGAGGTGGCTCTGCTCCATGTATCTCATTACGTTCTTCTCGTGAGAATGGCAGAAGAATAAGAAGCCCTAAATTGCAAGCACATTTCCACCCTCCTTTATTAACATCCTAACATCCCGTTGGCCAAAGCAAGCCACATGGCCCAAAGTCAAGGGGCAGGGAGATGAGGTCATGGCAACCATGTAGATGTCTATTTCTACTACAAGGGAGTGAAACATTGGGACCAAAAAGTTAATCCACCATAAATGGTAAATGAGGGCATGTATGCTCCCTTGAACCCTGAATCCTATACCTGGTCCGCCAGGATATACGTCTAGAGCCAAGCCCTGAAGCCCAGCCAGATCAGTTCCTCAACCCTTGCTGTACTTTCTGTTCAGGTCTCATTCCAGATCAAAGGTCAAACTTCCTCCTTGTCCAGACCTGATCCCAAGACGCAACAGTAGACTGATTGTCATGCCGCTATCCTCAGATAGTCTAAAGGAATGACCTAATAGAAATTTTTCCCAGAATGACACAATGGAATATATAAAAGAAGTATAAAAAGCAACATTTTGGAATGACAAAAGCAGTCATAACTGCCACCATTTATTGACAGCCTAAGATGTGACAAGCATCGTGCTGAGTAGCTTACAGATTATTTCACAAGAAGGGAAGTATCCATATGGAGTTACCCTAAAACACGAATAATCCATCTCATGCGTTGGGGCTTTGAGTGGCCAAGTTTCAGACCCACTGCTAAATCCTAACTGAATATGGTGAACATTATAATTTTGGCTGCCTAATATCTTTTCCTCCATTCTTCTGGTAAAAGCAGAATTGATGAATCTATCAAAATAAGATGCTTTACCCTTCTCAGTCTAAGACTTTTTATTTTCTAGGACTTTATATTTTTACTAGAGAGCTGAAGAGAGGGAAAAAACATGGAGCTGATTTGTTGAAACTGTAGATTAGTCCCTGCTACAGGCTGTCTAGGACACCCTGTCCTTCCCAGCCAGGTTCTTCAGCTGATCTTCACGCCAGATCTTTCCAAAAGTTAACTTTTTGCTTAAGTTTTCAGAGCCGGATTTTCTTGCTTTCCACCAAGAGCCCTAATCAGCACATAGTGAGTGAGCTAGCGCACATGAGTGATCTAGCTAGGGTCGCATAGACTGTCACCACTCACTAAATAACTAAGGTCTTCAAGGGTGGGAAGACATTTTTCATCTATGTGTGCTTAGTGCCTAAAACAAATTCCTGTAACATAACATGCGGTAGCCTGAATGTTTGTGTCCCCTCACAAATTCATACGTTGAAATTTAATTCCCAATATGATGGTTTTCAGAGATGGAGCCTTTGGAAGGCGCTTAGATCGTGAGGGTGGAGCCCTTATGAATGGGATTAGTGCCCTTATAAAAGAGATTCCACAGAGCTCTCCCACCCCTTCCATCATATGAAAACACAGAGTGAAGACAGCTACCTATGAAGTAGAAGGGGACCCTCACCACACACTAAATCTGTCGGTGCCTTGATCTTGGGCTTCTCAGGTTCCAGAACTGTAAGAAATAAATTCTCTTGTTTATAAGCCACCCAGACTATGGTAGTTTGTTATAACAGCCTGAAAGGACTAAGACAATACATTATTTATTTGTTCCAGATTTCCATGAAGACCTCTGGCTCCTCTTGTTTAAAGATGACACCCATCACTCTCCTCCACCCTACCCCCAGGCTTCAACTTTCCTGACTTCAGCAAACTTCAACTTGTGAAGACTAGGAGTTCAGATTATTTCTTGGTAAATATTTAATAAATAAAATTATTCTGTGAGGGTTGATGTTAAACTTAGGGCCTTGTATTAATAACATGCATACTAACTACTTACAAAAAGAGTTATCCCAAAAGAAAAACATGTCAAGGTTCCCTTAGCCTGGGATGGAAATCTATACAGAATGATAAATGTTGCCTATAATAGTTTGACATAGATAAGGAAAACTGAGGCTTTCTTAAATGTAAGTCAGCTTCAGAGAAAGTAAGAAGATTGTTCTAAAACCACCCTGGGTATTGTCAGTTACCAAAAGAGCTTGAGCAAGATTTAGAAATAAGTTCTTTCTTTAAGGGAATATATTCTTTACCTGCAAAATAAAATTCAGATGCAACATTAAGAGAAGAACTAAACTTTTCAACACCAAAAATAAGGGAAAGAATTTGTTAATACTACTTTGGAGAATTAAAAACAATTTTATAACATTTATTGTGTGTGGGGGGGACTCTATTTATAGCTAGTATGTCCATCATAGAAATATGAAAAATATAGAAAACTACTAAGAGAAAAATCATCCCTAATTTTTAAGTATTAGGAATCTCTCTACTGTAAGTACCAGGAAAGCCCAATTCAATTTGTTTAAGCAAAGAGGGAATCTATTGGATCCTAGAACTGAAAAGAACAGGGATTGAATTAGCTTCAGGCATCGGTTGACTTGAGGTCAAACGATGTTCCCAGGACCTGATCTCTGTCTCACCATCTCCGGCTTTGCCATCCACGAGGCTCGCTCCAGTCTCAGGTGGGCAGCCGTATGGCTGAACCCCAGCAACTCTAGCATGACCTTACCTCCAGTTCCAAATCTCATGGGAAAAGAAAGACTTTGCAACCCTGATGGCTGAAACCAAAGCTTTAGAACTGAGTTGGCTTGGAGTGGGCCTAGCCCTGTATCCCTCAGAGGTTCAGTGTGCTGACTGACTTGGGGAACCAGGGGTGAAGCCTACCTCCCAGACCACAGGGTTGCAAGTAGTGGAGAGCTTGATACCATAATGAGAACTGGGGCTGATGCTTGAAGGAGAAGGAATGCGAATGGGGGACAAATCACAAATGTGTGCTACCATAACACCATCAGTGGGAGATAACAACCATTAACATTTTGTTATATGTGTATATACACAGACACACACACACACACATACATACACACACAGGTGTAAGAAATTAGAGCATTTAAAAACTGATTTATAGACGGGCAAGAGAAACAATAGAAAAAATAAACAAATGGGACTACATCAAACTAAAAAGCTTCTGCACAGCAAAGGAAACCATCAACAAAACGAAAAGACAACCTAACAATTGGGAGAAGATATTTGCAAACCATACTTCTCATAAGGGCTTAATCTCCAAAATATATAAAGAACTCATGCATCTCAACAACAAAAAAACTAACAACCCAATTAAAAAATGGGCAAAAGACCTGAACAGACATTTCTCCAAAGAAGATATACAGATGGTCAACAGACACATGAAAAGATGTTCAAAATCACTAACTATCAGGGAAATGCAAATCAAAACTACAATGAGATATCACCTCACGCCCATCAGAATGGCTATAATTAACAAGACAGGAAACAACGTGTGTTGGAGAGGATGTGGAGAGAAGGGAACTCTCATACACTGCTGGTGGGAGTGCAAACTGGTGCAGCCACTATGGAAAACAGTATGGAGATTCCTCAAAAAATCAAGGATAGAACTACCATATGATCCAGCTGTTCCACTGCTGGGTATTTATCCAAAGAACTTGAAAACACCAATTTGTAAAGGTACATGCACCCCTGTGTTCATTGCAGCGTTATTCACAATAGCCAAGACTTGGAAGCAACCTAAGTGCCCATCAAGGGACGAATGGATAAAGAAGCTGTGGTATATATACACAATGGAATACTACTCAGCCATAAGAAACGATGAAATCCAGCCATTTGGGACAACATGGATGGACATTGAGGGTATAATGCAAAGTGAAATAACTCAGAGGGAGAAGGTCAAATACCGTATGATTTCCTTCATTAAGTAGTAGATAATAACAACAATAAACAAACACATAGGGACAGAGATTGGATTGGTGGTTACCAGAGGGGAAGGGGAGAGGGAGGAGGGTGAAAGGGATAATTCGGTACATGTGTGTGGTGATGGGTTGTAATTAGTATTTTGGTGGTGAACATGATGTAATCTATGCAGAAATAGAAGTACAATGATGTACACCTGAAATTTTTACAATGTTATAAACCAATGTTACTGCAATAAACAAAAAATTTAAAAAAATAATAAATAAAAAATAAAAAAAATAAAAACTGATTTATAGAAACCAGACACAAAATTTAAAATTCTGTATTATTCCATTTATATGAAATTCTTAAAAAAAATAAATCTAAAAGGGGATTAGTGGGTGCTTGGTGCTGTAGGTGGGAAGATGATGGAAATGTTCTATGTCTTAACTGTGGTGCTTACACCACTTGTCAAATCTCATAAAACTGTACTCTCAAAATGGGTGGGTTTTCCTGTGTGTAAATTATACCTAACTAAAGTTGAAAATAAAACAAAACAAAATTAAAAAATAAAAGCCAATTTATAGTCTTTTTTTGCTTTATAATGCACAATAATTATTGCTGTGTGAGAAGAAAATATCTTCAGTTGACAACTAGCACATAGTCCAAAAATCATAGAATTAGTAGAGCTAAGTTAAAATTTCAAAATCAAGCTCAGAAACACATAAAAGATTTTAAAAAGAAAAAAATCCAAGTTCATGAAATTGGCACCTGAGAGTCAGGGCTACTAATCTATCAAACGCTTTGTATATAGCAGCTGAGCAAATCTCTCGTGACTAATTTTAACAAGTTTTCCTTAATTCATTCAAGAAATAAGTGTAATGAAAACTAAAGTAATGTTCCAGTCAGGGCCGGAATCAGAAGACAGAATGGACACGATGAATTATCCTTACTCATTTTACATGACTGTTACACTGAAATTTCCGTCAGTTGACAACAACTTTTATATAGTAATACCATACTGGTCAGGGGCTGTGATAGCTGATACTAAGTATAGCAGGGGCAGAGTTGGTTAGAGAAGTCAGGTTCACACTAAAATGACAATGTAGCAAATATACACGCATCTGGTTCAGATTTATTAAGAATAAAACATCTAGCATAAGAGAAAGTTTCTACCAACGCTACTAGCTGTGCATATTTCATTTCTTTTTTAGCTCCACAACAGCCACACTGCATTTATTACTTTGAGAGTCTCATTACTCTTCCTACAATACCCTCCTTGAATTGAATTTTGCGATCTTATAACTCAGGGCATGTGGCACTCACAGGACTCTGCATGAGCTCTGAGACCAAAGAACAAGAGGTCATCTTCCTGACATTGCAGCGCAGGTCAATTCTCAACTGTGTCTCCTTAGGAACAGGGGTATGTTTATTGTTGGTTTTACTGAATATTTATGTGACATTCGAGATGATCAAAAGTCCCCAAATAGATTTTACATGCCATCTCTCTTAATGGCTTGTCTAGATAGAGTGGCATTCTATATACATTTTACAAATGGAGGGTCTAAGTCAGTGTCAATGGGTATCCCCAAACCAGTAGGAAAGCCTTGACTCCGGGACAAGGAATCACAATTCCTTCCAAGAAGTAGAAAACAATCGCAGACTTTGAACAGGAGAGGGAATTTTTAGCAGAAAAAAATTTTCTTTTAGAAAGATAACTGGCAGAGTGGCAGAGTAGATTGTGAGCAGAGAGGGAGAGAGAAAAAAAAAGACAGGGGAAACCGTTGGCATAGATTGCAATAGATCAGGCTTGAGGGGACAAGGGCCAGAACGAGGAGTTAGCATTTGCAAGTGTAGGTGTAAATAAAAATGGTGAAGAGACAGTCTGAAAGTATCAACATAGACAAAGGTTTTGCTTTCTGCTCCTTGCCGAGTGAGTCAGGGCGAGAGTCATAACCGAAGTGGGACAAAGCCACGGCAGTAGCATAGGAAAGCCAGGTTTCAGGTATAGGGAGGAGGAAGGAGGTTGAGAGCAGCTTGGACAAAACAGAAAGGTCAAGGTTTGGAGCTAGAAATACCCATTCGGTGGCCAGACTCACTTTCCAAAAGCTTATGAGTTTTAGACAGATGGATTCCAAGAAAGTGATGACAGCCAACAGATGGGAATCTAGGTGAGCAGCTGCCATCAAGATGGTTTAAGGAAGTAAGAGAGTGTTGTCAAAATAAGACAGACTCAAAGGGTGAATGTGGGAGCCAGCCCCATGTAGGAATCCAGGCCGCAGTCCATTAGGCTGGTCTGATGGCTTCCCCTTCCACAGTGGGAATTGGCAGGGATGAGGCATGACCTGTTCTAGGTGACCAGCACCCCAGGCAGCTGTTTCATACAGGGGCTCTAGCAAGGGGCACATGGCCCAGGGCCCCTGGAACTAGAGGACTAGTGGAGAGGTGGTTAATGCCCAACTACGAAAATTGAGACACCAAGTCAGAGTGAGGTTGACTTCATGCTGAAGCACTTAAATATTGAAGACAAAAGGACAGAACTGGCCACAGAGTCCAGAGCCAGTGGTCAGGTGGTCTTTTCCACGGATAGAGAAAGAGGGTAAGGGTGAAAACACACTGGAGTGATTTCTGAAGTATTTGAGGGAGTAGCTGAGATCAAAGGGCAGTTTGTTCAAAACAGAAAGGAGCTCCTAAAGGCACACTGAAAAGAATTAGAGGTGACAACTGTCCAGAGACCAGTTTAAGAAGAAAATATAACTTTCGCAATGGATAATTGAAAAGAAACTTCTCCTTTCTCCTCACTCAATAACATTATAACAAGAAGAAAGTGAGAGGGAGAGAGAGAAAAAGGAAAGGAGGGAGGGAAGGAGGGAGGGAGGGAAGGAGGGCAAGAGAGGGCAGAGGGAAGGGAAAAGACCTTCTTCCAAGCAAGAGGCTCAAGGAGCTCCGTTCGTGCATTCCATTCACATAACAACATCTACATATCTCCACTCATCGCATTATTGTTATCATATGACTTCTCTTTACTACCAGCAGGACTACCCAGTTTTTTAATAATACAATTTTTGTCGTGTATATTCTTCTTGCATTTTGTCGTGTAATTTTCTTCTTGAAGATGTCTTGAAAACTTTTCCATTTGAATTTGGACCACTGATTTGCAGGCTAGCTGTCATCCTAGATGACACTTGTTGTACTTTTGGGTTGCACCCAATAATTTAGATCCCTTGTCCTTCTTTTTCTTGTATACATTTTTCATTTTCCTGGTAAATATCTTCTGGTACTTTTCTCAGAGTGGGTGTGTCAGTAATCAATTTCTGAATTACTCTAAATCTAAACGTTTCCATTTTGCCCTTACCCTTGGTTGATGATTTGGTTAGGAATAAAATATAGCTTTAATGTAATTTTCCCTTGGAACTTATATGGCACCATTACTCGTTATTCCAGTATTCCAGCATCCCTGATTCTCACCAGTAGGTCTCACTTTGAAGACACTGATCCATTTTCCTTAGAATCCAGTGGTACTGATGACAGGTTTGATGCTCATTGGATTCTTGTTAATTCGTAAATAACCTAACCTGCCTTTTGCTCCAAAATCCTTTTAGATGTTCACTTTAGCCTTAGTTTCCTGCAATTTCACAAGAGTGAAACAGAGGATGGGTCCTTTTTAAATTGTTATTTCTTCTTCTTGATGCTCAGTGAGTCCTTTCAACCTGACTGTGGGTCTTTCTTCATCTCTGGGAACACATCCTCCTATTGTCTCGTTGAATATTCTCTACTTTTCTTTTTCTCTATTTTTTTCCTGGAACTCTGATTATATAGTTTAGATTCAACCTCTTTTATCATCTTTTGTGTTTTATTTTATCTCTTGGTCATTTTGCTCTAAAATCTGAGATTTATTAGATCTTACAGAATTTCTGTTGATTTATTCTAAATTGCAGTAATTTGTATCTTTCTTAACTTTTTATCTAGAAATAACTTCAAACCTACAGAAAAGTTTGCAAAAGCAGTATGAAAAACACCTACATATCTTTTACGCAGATTCACCAATTGCTAACATTTTGCCCCATTTGCTTTATCATTTGCACGTGTGGGCACATGGTCTCTCTGTGTGTGTATATATATGCATGTATAAGCCAAAGAGAGAGGCCTGGAACAGATCCTTCCCCGACAGCCCTCATAGGAAACCAACCTTGTCTACACCTTGGTTTGACTTCTAGCCTCCTAGAAGGAGAATTGTAAGACAAGAAATTGCTGTTGTTTAAACCCCTCAGTTGGTGTTACTTCATCTATAAACTAATATAGCACTCAATCTCTGTTTGCCCCTCCATGGTGGTGTTAAGTTTGATCATCCAGTGAAGATGTTGTCTGATTTCTTCCCTGTATAGTTGCTGTTTTTCTGGCAACTAATAAGCAATCTGCAGGGATATGCTTTAAGATCATGTAAATATCCTTCCCCTCAACAATATTCCCCCCTCAGATCCATTAATGATTCTTGTCTGAATCAATCTTTTCCATTATGGTCACAAAACAATAATTTTCCTACTCCAGTACTTTCTCCACATTTACCAGTTCATAGTCATCCTATTATAAATAAGAGTTCTCTTCCTTTCTTCAGCGTGTTTTCGTCTACCTATTTTGAAAAAACATAAAGAATCCTATTTTTTGAGTAAATAATTCATTACTGTTCTTAATTACTTTAATGACCAAATTGTTCCATATGTAGCCAGTTGGAGAAACTTTAGGTATATTGGCTCTTGTGCTCCCCCCCCCTTTTTTTTTGGTGAGGAAGATTAGCCCTGAGTTAACATTGCTTGCTAATTCTCCTCTTTTTGCTGAGGAAGATTGGCCCTGGGCCAACATCCATGCCCATCTTCCTCTACTTTATACGTGGGACACCTGCCACAGCATAGCTTGATAAGCAGTGCGTAGGTCCGCACCCAGGATCCTTACCTGCGAACCCTGGGGCCACTGAAGCAGAGCGTGCAAACTTAACTACTACACCATCGGGCTGGCCCCTCTTGTATTGTTTTAACACACCTCCATCATAAAAACAAAACAAAACAAAACAAAAAAAACCCCACTTTCTTGTTCCTGGCTTAACAAGATGTTCCAAGCTCATTTTGTACTTTCCCAACCCCAGCTCTAGAGTCACCCATTTCTCCAAGGAGCCCTTGTACTTTTAGTGGGGGTGGTATTATAGAGCATGATCTTAGTGCTAGAGGTACCTGTTGCTACTGAAATGTCTCTGTTTCTAGGACCGTTCAGCAGATAAAGCTAGAACACACACACACACACACACACACAAGAATGCACTTATATGTACATTCATACGTATATATACGTGTTTTAGAATTCATGAGTTCAGACCAATACTCTCCATTCTAGTTCATCTCCACAGGGATCTTCCTTGCCTTCTCTCATTCCATATGTGCATGACCTTTTTTCTGCAGTGAGAATTCTGGCTCCCAAAACCATCAACACATTTACTCACTTGCTCAATCCTATAATACAACTAAAATAGTTGCAGAATTGCTTCACCCATACTACTACAAAAATAAACCAATAAAAGTGATTCGGTATTCGCTTGCCTTTTTCACACATCACCACCACTCCACCTCCCAAGTCTGAGAGTATGTGGTCAAATACTGAGTTCATAAATTACTAAAATTCATCCCGCCCTCCACTTCACCAGTGTGGTTATGTTATTCATTTGAAATATAGTTGGTTCCTTTGTTTCTGTTTGCTTTCTGTTTTAGATTTTTCCCTTTCCCATCTTCGTTGATTTCATTTTAGTTTTTTTAATATGTAGTTCATTAACAGAGTTCTACAAGTCAAAAATATTCTAAATGATACACTCAGAAAAATGTCACTCCCTCCTCTATCTCTTCTAACTGGGTCCTCAGAACTAATCATTGCAGGTGACCAACTCCATTGTTCTCTGGTTTATCATTCCTGTGCAACTCTCTCTAAAGATTAGTATATATATATATAATTTCCGCTTCTTTATTAAAGGCAGCATACCATATATGCTCTATATATGATTTTTTGCACTTTGGTGTTCTTACTTAGCAATATATCCAGGACATCACTCCATATCAGTTCGTAGAGATCATCCCATCTCTTGTTACTGCTACATAGCACTCCATTGTGTTTATTCAACCAATCTCCTATATTTGGAAATTTAAGTAGTTTCCAACATTTTTTAGAACTTGTTTTATTTATCCACCTACATGTAATTTGACAACCACGATGTTTTCTGTCTCCTAGTAATGCGGAAAGTGTGAGTTTTGTGTCATTTTATTCTCTTTTGTTATTGATTTTATGACATTTGTGGAGGGTATGAGGAGATTCGAGATCAAGAGGCCACCATTAACCTCCAGATTACCAATTGTATTTTTTTTTTTTTTTTTTTTTTTTGTGAGGGGATCAGCCCTGTGCTAACATCTGCCAATTCTCCTCTTTTTTTGCTGAGAAAGACTGGCCCTGGGCTAACATCCGTGCCTGTCTTCCTCCACTTTATATGGGATGCCGCCACAGCATGGCTTGACAAGCGGTGCGTAGGTGCGCGCCAGGGATCTGAACCAGCGAACCCGGCTGCCGAACGGGAGTGCGCGCACTTAACCGCTTGCGCCACCGGGCTGGCCCCTACCAATTGTATTTTTAAATTTTAAAAATTATTTTTTTTTTTTACTTCTTTGTCATGGCAATCTATTTTGTTTTATGGATTAATATCTTTCCAAATCTCTTGGGCAATATTAATAAGATTTAAAAAATATTTCTCTTCTGATCTGTGAATTGTCTGTTTTCCACAGGGTCAGTTGTCTTTCTTTTGTGCCTTTATTGTCCTTGAAAATGGATAGTTGTTGATTAACCAACCAACTATTCTCATTCGTGGATAAAGGGCTGAGTTGCTAACGTGGGTATACAGTATGGATGTCCTCTGAGTATGAGCTGTCTAATTTCCCTACTAAGAAGTCCTCACCTGAATGGGAAGGTTGACTGCAATCTCCATGTACATGGGTGTTACCTGTCATTTGGCAAGACAGGATACCCCCCCAACTCCCATCCCACCAACACCAACACCCAAAAAGGGCTTTACTTTGGGATGCCTCTATCCGCACTCAGATCCCTAGGATTCCTCACACAGATCAGCTGACATTTTTAGAGATGATTGCTCGAGTGTGATCCTGGAAGCAATAACAATGCATTGAGGAGATGATGGCAAGTTTTGGGGATGAGATCCCAAGCTCAAAACACTTCTCCAGATAACTCTTTAATTAATCATCTACGAATTCTTATCTTCTTTCTCACCAGCTCTTGGTCTGTAGTCTTTCCATGGCTATAGCACTAGCTGCTACCTCCACAGTAGACGCTTTCTTGATATTCTTTCAGAATTTAGCTTCTGGTCTAGTTTATCCCTAAATATTATCCCTTTGGATTTCCATCTTCAAAAAACTGATTTCGATCTCTGATCTTCTATTGCTCTCTCCTTTCATCTCAGGGCTATCATGAAGTAATTCTATTTTAAATTTCCTTATAGTTATTTTAATAGAATGTGTGGACAGAGCAGAGGCAAATGTGAATATTCAGTTAGACAAACTTGTATAATTTTCTTTCTTAGAGCATGGATAGCACCATGAATTCTGCATGAATGGTGTGGGGTGAGACTCCATCGTTTATGGCAAGTGTTAATGTGCATGAGGATTTGCACTGTGGGTAGAACTGTGGTCCACAGGAAGTTCTCTTGCAGGCTGGAGACACAAGTCATTGACGAAGGAAAGCTAATGGAGTGAAAGAAGTGCTGGGTTGCTTGTCCTGGTCAGTCCAGAGGTTCCCAGTGGTATGCTTTGCCTTATATTACAACCTTTCAATTCCTCCACCTGAGAACATAAGAGGACTTCATATGATGGCAGAACCATAAGTAGATACCAGGAATTCAGTCCCCTAGTCTTCCCACTCTCTAATGCTTCTGTACACAGAGAACATCTGAAAACTTTGCTTACCTCACTACGCTATCCAACCTCTACACTTGATCATTTCAGATATGAAGTAGAGTTTCCTAGACTGAATCAGCCTCAGAACTCAGACACCAAGAATAACTAGGCTGCGTTTCCTATTTATATATCACTTCTGCACACTGCCATTGTAGCAGTAATATTCCATTTTTGAACATATTTATTAGACTAAGAAGGTTGAATATTTCTCATAAAGCATTCACGGTAATGGCAGTCTACTTTTTGAACTAAACTTTAAGGATTTCACGTAGAATCAGTTCAATTTTTTAGCATTAGCTGTGAAAAGTGAAAGATCCTAAGAAATGAAAGCTATTTTTCTTCACAGGCACAAGGAGAGAAGGAATTTTAACATCTGATAATGACCAAAACTCATTTAATTGCCAAATTATCCTGCATTAATTGTACAAAAGGAACTGCAGAGCCTCCATCCCTCCTCAGGCTCTCCTGCAGGATCTTCATCTCTGCGTGTTGCTTTGTGCCTGTTACAGTGATTAACCACCAAAATTGTCTATTTTCTATTTCATATTTCCTTTTTCAAAAATCCTTGCATGAAGTTTTTAAACATTCATTTCTTTGTTTCCTCCTTTCTTCTTGAAGCTGGCCTTCTACCGCTTTGCAGATTTCTCATTCATGATCACACATAAAAAGTTTGCTCCAGGGGATCTCAAACTCAGATTAAGAAGGATTTTCTTTCTCAGGAATCTGACTCACATTCTCCTTAATCAATGTCTTTTTTTTTTTTATCTGCCATGTGTCATATATTAACTTGGATTCACATTCATAGAAAAAAGACTTGTCACTGTCATAATCATACTTTTGAAAATATGCTAAGGAGAGGGTCTCAAGCCTGAGTTTCTAATGCCATCTAAAATTCTGTTTGCTTTGTCATTTCTCTTTCTTTTCTTTCCTACACATTCACTGTCACTTAGCATGCTTTAGGGGTGAGTGTTTCAAAAAGACCAAAAGAACAGATATGGGCATAAAGTTGATGGGAGCTTAACAAACTCCAGTGAAGTCTTTGGTATAAATAGAGTTCAAAAAAAATAAAGTGGATTTAGAATTTTCAACTTCAAAGTCTTATCACTATATCCCTTTAATCAAAGATTAAAAATATAATAAATAACCTTCCAGCTCAAGACTGTGAAAATTTTATGGAGACTACTTTATCAAGTCTAGAGCAGCCCACCCATTCTATTTGTACTCAACTTTACAGAAGAGTGTTTAAAAACATGGGTTTTATAGTCAGAGAGACCAGGGTTCAAAAGCATCTCTAACACTTATTACTTATATGATTTAGAGTATGTTACTTAATATTTCTGAGCTCCTTTTTTCTAAGATATAAAATGGGGTAATAATAATAATATCTACTTCATGGAGTTGCTACAAGGATTGAATTAGATAATGTATGCAAAATGCTTAGCAGAGAGCCTAACATAGTAAGCGGAGGAAAGTATTAACAAACACAAAGAAAGACCTTTTGAATAGTATTTCTATGCTATTACTAAAGATAATTTGTGAAATTACTATCCTGGTTTATTTGCTATTTCCATATCTTTATTATATGAATGGAAATTTTACCTTTTAGGTGTAACTTATAAGAATGCTTAATAAAATATATCTTTAAAACTCTTCTGAAAGATTGAATAAGTCTGCGAGAAAGTCTGTGTGAAAAAAACATGGGGAAGAGGAGCAAAGCAGAGCATGAGATGAGGGAGTGAGTGAGTGCTAACTCTGCAGGATGCTCCTAGCAACCATAACCACGAAGCCTGGAGCATCAGTGCCCATAGGGGTTTGAGGACGAAGCCTCCGGCTTTTGTAGAGAAGGGAACTGGATCATAGGCCCTTCACTTAAAGTCAGAATCCCGGAGGAAAGATACTCTCAGGAACAGGACAAACTGGGAAAAAAATAACCTTTCCACAAAAGCAGTTGTCAAGGAAGTTTTCTGACTTGGCCTTGGTTCTAGTTAGAGGTAAAAAATTGTCTTCCCTGAGAATTCTTGATCACCGGCCAGACCTCATGTGGATTTAGGGCCTGATTTATAGTCTTTTCATGGCCCTAAAAACTGCAAACCAAAAACCGTAGTTTAAAGTGTATGCACGTTTATAACGCCCCAGGTAATGGAAGGAGCAAACAGAAGTACTCCCTGAAGAAACACATGCTCGTGCCCAGATTTAAAGAATTCTCAGAAATACTTCCAACAAATATACGTTTACAATAAAAAAAAATAAATAAAACACATTAAAAAAAAAAGTCAGAGCGGGAGTCAGAAAAAACAACCAACAACAGAATCAGACTTGCCAAACCATAAGACACTGGAAATTTCAAGTGCAGAATACAAAATAATTACATTAAATGTGTCTAAAGAAGAAAATGTGAAATAAAACAGGAGCAAGATACTATAAAAAAATGAACAGGCAGATGTTTTAAAGAACCAAAGAAAAGTTCTAGAAATGAATGATGTAATAATTTAATTTTAGAACTGTCTAGAATGGTTAAACAGCACACCTGAGACAAGAATTAGGAAACTTGTATTGGATAGAATTACACAGAACGCAGAGAACATAGACGACAAAGAGATGAAAAATATTGAAAATACATTAATAGGAACTGAAGACCTAGTAAGAAGATACAGTAACATTTATATCATTTGGACTTCTTTCCATTGCCCCTCCAGCCCTAGAGGTGGAAGCAATGTCTTGCTATAGCTCAACTTTAAATTACTATCCTCTACATACCGTCGTTGCCTTCCTGTTACCTCTGTAACCAATTCCCTTTATTAAATACCCTCTACTGAAAGACTTACAGTGGTTTCTCTTTTCCTGGCTGGACCCAGAATGATAAAAATATTGACTAAATTTTAATTTTCTAAGTTAAATAGGCATATTATCAGTTTAAGAGTAATCACAAGGGGAAAAAGGGGAAGGAGGAAAAGAACTCCTAATCAATTAAAAAATAGTCAAGAAATGAGGGGAAAAAACAACAGAAGAAATAAGAAAAATAAAAAAGCACAAAATAAAATGGTAGGTGGACACATAGGGGACTAAAAAAAAGATCGAAAAGGATGGAAATAGTCATATAAGGCATAATACCAAACAATAGAAAACTTGGATAGCTATAATAACATCAGACAAAATAGAAATTAGGGCAAAATACTTTTGTTGTGTTGTAATAAAAGTTTCAGCTCACCAAGGATTAAACAATTCTAAATTCATTTGTACCTAATAGTGTAACTTCGAAAACATCAGCAAAAAATGATAGGAGAAACAGGCAAATGCACCATCACAGAAGGAGATTTTTGACACATCTCTCACAATGGATAGATCAAGCAGATTTTAAAAATGGGTAAAAATAATAATGAATGTCACGATTAACAAGCTTAATGTAATAGATGTACACAGAACTATAAATCAACAATTGGAGAATACCCATTTTCTTCATACACAGAACATTTCTGAAAACTTCTACATCTAGAATTATTATGCTGCAGCAGAAACACAGCCCTGGCAGGATTTTATGGTTGCTATCAGCTTGCTGAGCCCCTTCTGCTGCTTTGCAAACTGAAATGCCAGTGGCCACCCTGGAGTGGTTTAACTCGTTCAACATTTTTCTAACTGTTATGCATAATATCTCATCTCCCCGGGTCCCTGATGTTCTCATGGGTGCTACACAAAATCTTCTTCCCTTCTTCCACAAAGCTCCTCTTCATAGAAAGCTAAAATTGCCCATTTTAAGTAGATACCCAGGAAGTCCTGGCCAGTGTTCACGCTTCAATCATGGTAGATGCTTCTAGAACATGTCTACTTGTCCTTAAGATCACTTAAATTCTCTACCCTGCAAGTTCAATGGAAACTAATTTAAAAGACGTTTGTGTTTACAAATTTACTTTTCACACTGTCTCCAAAAAGTTTTATAAGCACCAAATGTGTTTTTCTTTTTTTTTTTTTAAAGATTTTATTTATTTTATTTTTTCCCCCCAAAGCCCCAGTGGATAGTTGTATGTCGTAGCTGCACATCCTTCTAGTTGCTGTATGCGGGACTCGGCCTCAGGATGAACGGAGAAGTGGTGCCTCGATGCGCACCCGGGATCCGAACCCGGGCCACCAGCATCGCAGCGCGCGCACTTAACCACCAAGCCACAGGGCCGGCCCCAAATGTGTTTTTCTTTAAAAAAATCTTCATCAAGTCATGTAGTGCATAAAAAGTAGATTTGAATGATACAAAAACGTCCATAGAGTACCTGATGTTACAAGGCATAGAAAGTCCTCCCAAGGATGCTATCTGCCTATGTGTATCAGGGGTCCATGGTCAGAGAAGTGATGAAGCAAACAGCTTATTATAAAGTGACAACGTTGAACTTCGTCTGAGCCCTGTGCTCCTGGAAAGCAGTGACAGGTGAGAACCTTTCCAACCCTTTTATCACTCTTTTATGTTTGAGAAATGGCAAAATGGCTAAGCAGCTGACTGGCTAACGACAAAGAACCACCGTGTCCCTTCGTATTCTGAGATAAGACCCATCTCCACCCTTTCTCAATGACTCCCGTGTTTTATAAAACCCCAACTTTTCTCCCTCTTCTTAGAGATACTTATCCTTAATGAATGTTCTTTCTGCTGCAGTAGCCTGAATAAAATCATCTCCTTAATTGTCTAGCGCATTTTGTCTTTCAGAATTTGGTGCGGTGGCTCAGATAGTATTGGTTCTTGCCTTAGGATCCCACTCTCCTACCAGACAATGAGGGCTCTTGGAGCCCTCTGTGCTCCATTCCTGAGTGGTGATCCAGCATGACCCAGGGACCCAAAAGTGAGCTCAGCTCCTGATCCTGTGTTCTGGACTTTTGTCCTTTGTAGCATGATAAAGATTTGATGTGACTCCTTTGAGTTCTCGCTTCACATCTGGTGCTGGCTTCTCTTGGTTTCAAGTCTGACAATTTCATAATTTCTGTAAATGTATCAATGGTTTATAAAGATCTTGTTTCTTTTGGTTGAAAGACAACAGAAAATCCGGTATGTTAGTCTATTTTTAGCTCAAATCAATTAAGAATTTGTACCCACTGGGAATAAAACCCTCTTTGATTTAGACCAGTGAGATTTGTACTTCTGTGTTTATGCTTGACTCATGCCTGAAAATTTTTAAATAAAACTATAAGCTCTCTATTTGTGTCTGTTCGTACATTTATACATCTGCCATTCAGAAAGGCCATTACATCTCATCGTGTAAGTACGTTATATGGTATTACTAAATTAGATTATAAAATCTCTTAAGGATCCCTATTCTGATGGGCTTAGTGATGAAAAGCACTTATATATATTGCATATTCCTAAAATTCCCAGATATTAAGGAAATTGAACCTTCTTAATTATTCAATATAAAAAAAAAGAGTATGTTTATAGAAGTGAACTCAGAAATGTTTTAAGAATTCAAGTTTACATAATTTAGTTAAATCCTTGGCAAACAAGACTAGTTTAATCATTTTGGTTTAATTAAAAACAGCTATATCTATTTTATATTAGATCAGCGTTAAGTATAATATATGCGTAGACTTTTATTCTACTTGGGTATGTTTTTCCTAAACATATATGGGTTTACTGATTGAATAAGATGGCATTATTTCTACTAAATGTTTAAGATTATTAAAAACATAAATATGTTTAACCAAAATTGAATTACTATTCTGACAAATTTTATTTCAACAGTGTTGTGGATGCTCTAAAAAGAAATGATGGACACACACCCAAAATGTGGTTCAGATTGGAGACTGATCACGTCAACACAAACACCAAGAAGGTAGGAAAAAGTTTATTACTCACACAAGAAGGCTTTCTGGAAAGAGCAGGGCAGGCCTCCCAAATAGGTCCAAAATGGCTTGAAAGAGAACAAGGGAAGGAGACTGGCTTGGGGTTTGTATGGTGGTTGGGGATGGGGCTGGAGTGAAGTTTCCCATGTGCAGGCAGGGGCTTGAATGGTTTGAACTTCCCACCAGCACCAGTGGAGGAAACACCTGGGTTTTCCTATCAACTTGCCCAAATGTGAGACAGAAGAGGGAAAGATGAGGCTTAAAAAGCTGTCAGCAGGGCCCGCCCCGTGGCTTAGCGGTTAAGTGCGCGCGCTCCGCTACTGGCCGCCCGGGTTCGGATCCCAGGCCCACACTGACATACCGCTTGTCCGGCCATGCTGAGGTGGCGTCGCACATACGGCAACTAGAAGGATGTGCAGCTATGACACACAACCATCTACTGGGGCTTTGGGGAGAAAAAGGGAAAAAAAAGGAGGAGGACTGGCAATAGATGTGAGCTCAGGGCTGGTCTTCCTCAGCAAAAAGAGGAGGATTGGCATGGATGTTAGCTCAGGGCTGGTCTTCCTCACAAAAAAAAAAAAGCTGTCAGCAAACATCAACTTAGGCAGACTCTTAATTACAAACAGTATTTGTATTTTGTAGTATGTCAACTTGAAGAGAATTTCCAAGACTTTTGGTAACTTGAAACTTGTACTGATACTAAATTGAGTTAATTAACCAATATTCACTAGATGCCTAGATCACTTCTAAGTAAGATAGAATATTGACACATTAATTACTAAGCATAATTTTAAGTTTATATATTTTTGCCTCTTATCTTTACGATATAGAGAGAACACGTATTTGGGTCTTGGTAAAAAGCATGTTCATTTTTGCCACTTTGAGAAGGTATGTTATAAGGGATGTTTGTGTGAAGGAAATGAGAGTAGTTTTGTCATAAAGTAAAGTAAAATGCCTGATTGTTCCAGAATGAGAAGAGGAAAATGTAGGACAAAACTTGAATGAATATAGAAAGTGTGGAAGTTTTGCTGAAAGGGAATTTTTTTGGTCTTGGTCAAAGCTGACTAAAGTCTGATGGGTGTATTCGTTTCCTATTGCTGCCGTAACAAATTACCACAAACTTAGTGGCTTAAAACAACCCAAATTTATTATCTTTCAGGTCGGAAGCCCAAAATGCGTCTCACTGGGCTAAAATCACGGTGTCAGCAGGGCTGCATTCCTTCTGGAGGCTCTAAAAGAGAATCCGTTTTCTTGCCTTTTCAAGATTGTAGAGGCTGCCTGGATTCTTTGACTTATGATCCCCTTCATCTTCAAAGTCAGCCACAACCAGTGGAGTCTTTCTCACATTTCGTCACTCTGACACTGACTCTTCTGCTTCCCTCTTCCACATTTAAATGATCATGGTGATTACATTGGGTCCACCAGATAATCCCGGATAATCCTGCTCTTTCAAGATCAGATGATTGGCAACCTGAATTCCATCTGCAATGGAATTAATTCTCTTTTGCCATGTAATGTAACACATTCACAGGTCGCAGGGATTAGGAAGTGGACATCTTGGAGGGGCCATTTTTCTGCCTATCACAACGAATTCACTGATAAGATTTTCAAAGGGAGATTTCGTATCAGATACTATCCTGGTACAAAAATAGAATTGGTCTTCTCTTTATTAAAGTGGAGAATTTTTCTTGGATTATTGGCCTCCTCTAAGAAGTGGTTGTAAAAGTTTATCCCATATTCTGTGATAACTGCCCAGATCCCTGTCGGGACTCTGGGTTACCTGGCAGCTGGCCTTTTCCCCCAGAATATGAAGAAGCCCCAGGAGCAGAAACCCAAGGACGTGATGTAACCTCAAAGGACTCACCACACAGCAGACTATGCACGGGCCAGATTTCCTCCTGGATCCTAAGAGAAAGCCCTGTCTGGGCCACTAAGGAAGTCCAATGAAACACTTGGGTCACACAGGTACTTAGAAGAGGGGTAACCACAACTGTGGACAACGTCACCAAGAACATTGACATTCTAGCTCCAGGATTTCAAGAAACTCAACAAGTGGTCCTGTATACCAAGAGGATTTTCCGCCACCAATGTTATGGAAGCCACTGATCTGGTTACTCTCAGAGTTCAACTTCTGGCTCTTTATTTTAATACAAACTTTGATAGTAACATTTGTTTTTCATGTTAGGAATCCCTCTTTTAAGATACCTGATCTAGCACTCCAGCACTCTAAAGAAGCTGACCTCTGTCACCACCTCCCAATAGGTGGTTCAATTGATTTTACGGGAACAATGCCAACAAGAGTCCTCAAGAGACTATTTCCGTGCCCCTACTTTGTCCCACTTGGGAGGTGTATGATTGCCTCTCCATCATTCAGCATGGAATGATATTCCTTGTCTTGAACAAAAGTGGGGACTCACAGTGTTGAACTTTATCTGAGCCCTGGGCTTCTGGGAAGTAGCAATAGGGTCAAGAAATCTTTCCACTCTTTTGTGACGCCTTTGGGTTCCAAGAAATGGCCAACCAGCTAAGAGCAAAGGAATCTGCTCTTGCAGATTTGGAGATATGATGTACCACCACCTTTCTGCAATGACTCTCTTTTTTGAAAAATTCTAAGTTGTCTTCCTCTTCTTCCAGACGTTCATTAATGAACATTCTCCCTGTTGCAATAGCTTTTATAAAACATTGCCTTAATTGTCTACAACATTTATCTTTCACAAAAGCAAAAAGCCATCCTTAAATTATGTATTTCCAAGCTGACTTTTGCTTCACTTGGAACCCCTACTCTTGAGGAGCAGTGTAGCTTGGTTAGCTGCTTAGAGCATGGGATCAGGAGTAAGTCTCAAACTCTAGCTCTGCCACTCATACTGTGTGACCTTCGGCAAATGAATTGATCTTTCTGTGCCTCAATGTACTCGTCTGTAAATGGAGATGATGATGATGATGATAATGATAATGGAACCTACCTCATGGGGTTGTTACATAAAGAGCTCATAATAATAAGTGCCTCGTTCAGAGAGCTGTACACGTGTCTGCTATTATTATTTGAGGAATACCTAAGGCTCACCAAGTCCTTTTATTATGAAAAGAGTTTATTTCCTATTCCATATCTGAACTGAAATTTCATATTCACCTTTTAACCCCAGCATACATTGTAGGAGAACAGTAAACATTGAATAAATTAATGGATGGATGGGTGAATGGATGGATGAAGGAAGGAACTATAGGTGAGGAGGCAAGTTTTATAAGCAAAAGATGACTTTTTAATCAAATGTAGTGTTTCTTTCCACAGTAAAATGAACAAGTTGAATTCTAAGCTCTATCTCACAGATGTATCATTAACGCTCAGAAATAATATCAAATACATTTCACTGAGGGAATGTGTGCTACACAGGCAGCTGATATGATCCAGAACATCGCACTCAATGTTCTGGGGTCAAGGCGTGTGAGACAGTATGACCTAACTTTGATTAATGGCAGCTGTCTCTGGAAGCCTGGCTTCTTTCCTTATGGAAACAGAGTATAAATTAAAGCCTAGCCAGCCTGAAATGCATCACTGTTCAACTGAGTGCAGAAACTTGAATTCATACTTTTTGATTTGTCAGTAAGACACAAATGCTTTCACCGTATAATCAGCCCCTCATTCTTCACAGCAAAAGGGAAATACACAGACTTATCCAGGCACTAAATGTGAGAAATCTCTTTAAACTTTAAAACAGAGAGTAGAACTATATGTCATTTTTTAAAATTAAGCTGTAATGTGATATTCAGTTTATGTTCAGAAACAAATCAATATTCCAGGCAACCAGCCATAACTCTTACTATATACTGCCCTCCAGTGGATTCCTGTCAGATATAACCTCTGAAAATTTTAAACAACCTATATGTAAGCTGTCTTTTAGCAGTGATGTTCAATCTTGAAAATAGACTTTTAAAATGCTCTTGCCAATGCTAAACAATAATCTTCAAAACTATTTTTTTTTTTTCAAAAAGAGCCTTGTATTTAAGCTACCTGATGTCAAGCTAAAGTACCAGCTTATTCCCCCTAGAGCTTGACTCTTCCTTAGCAGCTTGCCATGGTGTTGGTTTATTTCTATTTTGGCCCATTCTGAGCCTTCTACTACTTCTAACTAAATTCACTCTGGGTGAAAGAGGCATGACTTCGTGTTTGTCAGCAGCAGCTCAAATAGCTTCTTTAAACGCTGCCTTGACACTGCTAGGTAAGGAAACAACTATTTCTTCTCATTTTACAAACAGAAGTCACAAATCATGGTAAAGTTTAAAATAAAACTTAGATGTTCCCATTTCTAGTGATCCCTGGACGTGTGAAGTTCTGATAACAGCAAGATGACCTCCGACACAACGTGATTTGACTTGTTCGATTTGGAATTTGGTTTGGCGAAATATTTCCAGTCTTTCAGCGTCTACCTGATTTCTCACTGCTTCTGTTTTAGGGTCTGGACACTGCAACATTTTCTGTTGTGTTAAAATCATACCTCAGGGTAGGGCTGTTCCTCATAAGGTAATTATCTTCCTCATTTTTCTTTGGAAGACGTCATACAGCTAACATTCCACCGGGAATTGGGAATTTAATGCAGGAGATTTTCTCAGGGCAGGAATTTATGATGAATACTAACTAAATAGCCAACTCTCACAGGTAACCAATTAGATGGAAAAGAAAATGACCAGGAGGACACTTCTGGAAGGAAGTTATTGTTTTTTTCCTTTAAAGTAAGCATGACTAAAGTTAAGCTCAATTTAGTCCTCTTAAATGTACACATAAAAAAGTAAATCATTCGGTGGAAACTAGCCTCTTTCTAGCTGGTAAAAGACCTTTTTAGCAGTGGGGTTTTAAAATATTGCTCTATTAGTAATTCACCACCAGATTATTGGACACTGAAAATGTGCTCTCTGTCTAATGAAACTGTGAAATAACACAGCACTGAAGTCATGCCATTTGAGTTTATTTTGAAAGCACTTCTACATTTTGTCTGCTTATCAAAATATTCCCTCAATACTCACAAAAATGAATATAGGAAATTGTCTGTTTAGCTTATAATAATAACCTTAATGATGTTTTGAATGTGCCACAACTGAACTTTGAGATAAATCTCTTTACAGAATGCTTTCACAAAAAAGACTCAGTTGATTAAGAGGAGCTCTTGAAGGTGACTGATTAAATTTGAGTCCAGTGTAATTTTTATATATTCAATTTGTATTCACTTATTCACTCTCTTGAGCTAAAAATATTTATTGAGCATCTAGTATATACCAGAAACTATATAATATATGGAGGATTCAAACGAACAAGACAGGTCCTGCTGAGCAGGAGTCCAACATTTAGTGGAAAAGTCAGATGGGTAAATAGATAATTAAAATACAATATAGTTAAGTGTGGTAATAGATGCACATAGAGGTTATTATGAGAACATAGAAGAAACATATAACTGCAAGTGGGGATGTTTCACAGAAGCAGCATTATTTGCATTTTAAAAAATAAGTGAGTTTATTGGGTACACAAGCTGCAGTGAGGCTACTCCAAATGCACATGCAGCCAGGCACCATAAAGGCTGGCTTGTGAGAGAAATTGCAAATAGTTCCATTTGACCGGAGCCAGGGCAGCCTGTAGGGGAAGAGGGAGTTTGCAGGGTGGGTGAGGGTCGTACGTGTTTCTGCAGGTGCTTTATGGAAACAGTTGAAGAATTTTAAGCAGGATAATGGTATGATTAGACTTAAATTTTAGAAAGTGTACTCTGGTGGAGAAAAATTGCCAGGGACATTTCATCAGCGGCAGGCAAGCCAGTTAAGAGGATTGGGGATGATCCAAATACAAGATGATGAGAAATGCAAAGCCAAGAAGACAATAAATCCAGTGAAATCAGTCTCAAGAAACTTACATTAAATTTTTTTCCAGATTTATAAGTTCGCTAAAGTGAGTGTTTGTATAAATCACATCAAATCGCTTCTCAGGGGAAAAATACTGTAAAAGTGAATTTCTAATCAGAAACATGGCCACCTATCATTAATACAAGCAGTGGTTACTCATATTTGCTGATTTTTTCTTGCTCATAAGGCATCATTCTGTACATATTTGTTTCTGCTTATGTCTCTAATTTGTCACCTCTATAATCAGATCCAAATCTTGCCTTCTCAAGTACCTCCCATCTAGGCTATTTTTGTCATTTAAAAGTATTATTCATGGGCCAAAAGAAATCTCTGAAATAAAAATTAGTGGGAGGAAAGAACTGGTAGAAAAAAATGACAAGAGACAATGACAGTTTCTTAGAATAATACACTGGCACTTCCACAATGACTGAAGACATTCTAGAACACAATGCATTCACCCTTAATTAGAGCTAATCTGAGAATCATTTATAACAGCAGCTCAATTTTGGGCCAAAAATAAAATTAAAATGAGTCCAATTTCAATGGTTAAATGAAATTGTCTTGGGGGAGGGAAAAAAAGCCAGACTCTTTCTACTCTATACAACAGCTGCACTCAATGTTAGTGGGGCAAAATTAAACCGGAGCGCTTAGTTTACAGGAAAAAAGACCAAACCTGGACGTGTCATCAAGACCCAGTTGCACTCAGGCCTGCCTGGAGAAGGCTCTCCCGATTCAGAGCCCTCTGGGTGCCAAGTGCGCTCAGCTGCTTGCTGCTAGCTGTGGGTCCTTGGACACATGACTTAGCCTGTCTAGGCCTGGTTGCTTCTTCTATAACCGGTTTCACGGCACTATTGACATTTTGTGCCAGATCGTTCTTTGTTGCGGGGGACAATCTAAATTTAGCCAGGAGACTGTGAGCATATTTCCCCCAGTGTGAGGTGAAGTTCCTGTCTGCGTCCCGCCTTGTTTCCCGGTGGGTGCCTGCTTACACACACATCTCCACATTATTGACACCGGGCCCCCAGGCTAAATCTTTGCAGAGAAGAGCAATACTTCCCAAAGAATTAAAATCTGCAAGAATGGCACTCTGGCTAAAACAAAAGGAATTCACATTACAAAGTAAACATCTAGGTTTTTAACCTTAAACGTCTGTGTTCAAGTCACTTTACAATTTTCCTTAAGAATAGTAGAGTGGATTATTAATATTTGGGTAACTAAAGAGTCTATTTATTGTTGTTCACAAAAACAAAAGCACAATCCAAATGCAAGTTTTTTCTCTTTGCTGGATAGAAACCGTTTGCAGGCATGTGTAAGTCAGAGTTCGCTCTAGCTTCTACCGTCAATAGAATGTGTGTTCGTTTGGTTCATTGGTTGATTTTAGGAACTGAGTTTTAGTCTGGATATCTTGCTACAAATGTGAATTTCACCCTTTTTTGTTTATTATTAAATCTGAACTACTAATTTTAGCTTCTTTTTAAGTCTCGCAAGCTACAAAGCCATATTTGATGGCCAATTTAACATAAGAAAGGTCCAGGCTCCACTGTTAGAGGATTTCTTTTTCTTCTTATAGTCACATTTTCTAACTTTTGCCAATTTGAAAACATCTCGATCTTTTCTTTTATTGACACATCTTCTCTATCAGTTCTTGCTCTGGCAGAATAATTGAACTGCCAGAGCTAAAAGATGGGATAAAAAGACAGAGAGAGAGAGAGCTATTTATCAAGTAAACATGGAGATTTTATGGTTTTTAATACTTATCAGCACTCTTGGTATCTAAAACAGATTTTTAAATAAAATATGTGGAATTTAAAGCAAAAGACGCAGCTGAGGGATTCCAAAATTCCCCCCAAAATGTCATCTGCAGTCAGCTGTTAGTTCTTTAGATATTGCTTCAAGTGTTGGGGAGAAAGAAGTCACCCTGAGCCCATTTAAAGGGAGCTAAGCCATGTAGGAAGCAAGGGAAAGTATTCAAATATCTTCTTTTGTGACACGCACCATTTCCCTAGACAGAGCCGCTTCAAACAGCTCCACGTGGTGTAATCAACTATGAGAACAGAAACTTCTCAGAGAGGTATAAATATTCTTTTTTCTGCCCCCATCAAGAATAACAGTATTAACCATTATAACCCAAAGTCCACTCCAAACTTTATGAAATATTTTAATAGTCTCAGTAAGCAGGCCAAGTGACCCTTGCCTAGTTACTTATCCTCATAACTACGTGCTGATTTTGCCAAAAATAGAAATGCTTAGTTTCCAGCAACTCTAACCAGCTGCCACCTCTGTATATGGGGAATCAGCTGCCAATGTGGTATGAGTTTACGGGTTCAAAGAAGAATCTTGTGTCCCAAATACCTCTGGTATCTTTCTCTCAGGCATTTAGGTTTCATTTCTTTGGGATAAGGGGTTTCTTCATCTGTAAAGTGAGAGTAATAACAGGTACTCAGCTCTTTACCCATGAGACGGTGAGATGAGATGCACTCGGAGGGGCAGAAACTTAACGGCCGGGCACTGGCGAGGGAAAGAAGAAGGAACCTGAAAAGGAAGGTGAACAAGTGTTCAAGACAAGCTTGCTCACACACAGTTTTTCCAAAGCCTACCCCATTCCAATTCCATGATTTACCTCTTCTTACTTATTAAATTTGTGGGATTTAAAAGATCCTCTTGGATATGTTAACAGGCCACTCAACCATACTGGCCATGTTCTACTGATCAGGTCTACTGCTGACTAGAATTCATTGCTCGAAAGGAATAATTAGAACAACTTTATAGCCACCAGCAGCATTAAGGATTCCACGTTCTTCCGCAAAAGCAAACGTGCCCCCTGAAATTGCCATAGAGCTTGGACTGTGTGTAACATCCCAATAAGATTCCAGAATGTCATTATTTATTACTGTTTTTCTGCAAGGGAATATATGAGCAAAAAAATCATTTTTCTTTTTTTTTTTTTTGTGAGGAAGATCAGCCCTGAGCTAACATCTGTGCCAATCCTCCTCTTTTTGCTGAGGAAGACCGGCTCTGAGCTAACATCTATTGCCAATCCTCCTTTTTTTTTTCCCCCAAAGCCCCAGTAGATAGTTGTATGTGGTAGCTGCACATCCTTCTAGTTGCTGTATGTAGGACGCAGCCTCAGCATGGCTGGAGAAGCACTGCCTCAGTGCGCGCCCAGGATCCGAAGCCTGGGCCGCCAGTAGCACAGCACGTGCACTTAACCGCTAAGCCACGGGCAGGCCCCCAAAAATCATTTTATAAAGACAATGGCATTTTCTCTTAGCATTTGGTTCAGGATGTATTTCACATTGACTGACGCTTGATTCAGAGACAGATAATACTTCCTGAAATTTTCAGGTAACACAATTCCAAAGTATTACCATTTCAACCAAAATCTGAAATAATGTTGTCTCTAGGAGATAGAAGACCCCAAGACAATGAGGATGCCAGGATTAATGTGTATTACAGCCACACGGGTACCACGTGCTTTGCCTGTGTTATCCCACCTATGGCGCAGACTTTAGTCACCCCAATATCCATAACATCTTTCTTATACAGGATTAACAATAGAATTAAACATTTTTAACTGAGATCATAACAGCCCAGCTGAAGGCTACAATTTTAAGACTACATTTGCAGCAAAAGTGTGACAATATGACTACCTTCTAGACAAGGGGTATGAGTGGAGTGATATGAACAGCTTCCAGGTCTCGCCCTGAAAGGAAAAGCCACACCAACTACTTCCCCTTCACCCAGTTCCCACCGGCTGAGATGTGGGAATAATCATCTTAGACCACGAGCGGAAGCTAAATCTTGACGATTATTAAGCAACATGGTAGGAGCCCGGACTCTGATGATCAGACAGCCCTCATACCAAGTCTGAATTACATATCAGAACTTTTGCATTACAGAGAAGTAACCTTTCATCTTTTTTGAGTGACTATTATTTTGGATCTGCCATTAGCACCAAACCAATAAACCATTCCATCTTCACAATAATCCTAAAAGGGAAATGTTACCTCCATCTTACAAATGAGGAAATTTTTTAAAACCCACAAAGTTTCCGGAACCAGCAAGTGGCAAACCTGAGTTTAAAACTCAAATCCAACTTTCCACTGAATCGTTGAAACCCTTACCAGACTGAAACAGTTTAATTCTAGACCTGACCTTTCATGACCTTGGAACAGTCATGTTTATCTCATTTCAGCCTCAATTTTGTCATCTGTAAAGTCTAGTGCAGGAGACAAACCACTCTAGATATATAAAGCAGAACAAGATTAATACAGAAATTGTCATTCTTAAAGTCTCTGAAAGTTCTGGAGCAGCTGCCACTGGATTTTTGGTGTTAAGGTCACACCACCTTAGATGTGACCAGGAAATAGCTGCTCCTACTGCTAACACTGCCGCCACTAAGGTGCTTCACACTTGGGAAGCTGGTGATTCCAAGGCAGAGTCTACCCAGAACCTCAGCTGCAAAGAAATCTGGGAAATGTAGTTTTTACCCTTCTAACTCCTTCATACAGGAAGAGATATACAAGGAAATGGAGATGAATGGACAGAGGGGATTAGAAGAGATAATCTCTAAGAATCTTGGTCCCCCTTCTTATTTGCTGTGTGTCTTTGGGTAAGTTACTTAACCTATCTGTGCTCCCATTTCCTCATCTAAAAGTAAGGATAACAATGGTACCTTCTACATAGGGTTGTTGTGAAGATAAATGATCATAAAAAATATGTACAGTATTTAGATAGTGACTGGCACATGCTATTATCTGTGTTATCTATTATAATTATTATCATTATCATTAAGGCTCTTCTAACTCCAAAATTCTCTGATATTTGTTTCCTAGTGAGTCCAAAAGATAAAGTACAAAGGTGAGCTACTTCAAACAACTTGAATACTATACTAAAAGTATAGAATTTTAGAGCGGCATTTACCTTCAATTTAAGAAATTGCAAGAACAATCACCCAACATCCTCTGATGTTAGTTGCATGGGGAATCTTTGATTGTTGGAGGAAGTCTGTGATGTATCTCTTCTTATTTATTATATATTTAGTACTTAATATTTATTATTTATTTATTATAGTAAATGCTGAGATTTCTAAGATCCTCTTAGATAAAATTTGCTCAGATTTCTGGTCCATTTTTAAATGATACTGAAACCGAGAACAAAGGAGTTAAAAAATCTTCCCTGGGCTAGAAGGAGAGAAAAAAAACCTTCAAGATAAGTTTTGTTAACTGCAGCTGTGCATACTCAGCATCATCAACTGTTGTTCAAAACTAACCAGGTCTCTCTGTCCCTCCTTAGTATGTGAGTGAGCTGTCTTTCCCAGGAAGTCAAGGTCCAGATGTCAAGATTCAGCCTCACAGGCCAAATGCAGGCTGAAGATGAGAACTAACCAGAAAAGTCCAGACAGTCCAGGGAAAGAAATTCAGCCTTCAAGGCCAAACACAGGCTGGTGGGAAGGAGCCAACCAGCAAGGTCACGTGCTCCCCCTCCCCTACCTAAAACTCCAGATAAATACCCCTAACTTTTCCCTTCGAAGAGGTGGATTTGAGTTTTAACTCTCATCTCCTTATCTGGCTGCCTTTTGATAATAAACCTCTTTCCTTGCCGCAAGCCTGGCATTCCAGTTATTGGCCCTCCTGTGCCACACGTAAACCAACCTGTGTTTGTGTTTGGAAAATACTATGGCAGGGGCTGATAGCTTTCCTGCAATAAACATTCTCTCTGTCTGTGTCCTATTGATAGATACCCTGATTCTTTTATTTATTTATTTATTTTTTTGGTGAGGAAGATTAGCCCTGAGCTAACATCCACTGCCAATCCTCCTCTTTTTGCTCAGGAAGATTGGCCCCGGGCTAACATCAGTGCTTATCCTCCTCTACTTTATAGGGGATGCTGCCACAGCATGGCTTGACAAGTGGTGCCTAGGTCCGTCCCCAAGATCTGGACCTGTGAACCCTGGGCAGCTGAAGCGGAGCCCATGAACTTAACTGCTATGCCACCGGGCCGGCCCCAATACTCTGATTCTTTGGCTGGATATATGCTGTTGAGAATAAACATGGTATTCTAGCCTCCCTTGCAGCTAGGATGGATATGTGACTGAGTTCTGTCCTATGAGGGTGAACAGAAGGGAAACCTCATTTTAACTTAAACAGAAGACTGTCCCTTCTACTTCCTCTTCCCTCTTCTTCTGTCTGTGGTATGCTGCTGCCCACTAACAATGCTGCTGCCTTACAAGAGGTGATTGTTAAATAGTCAGGAATTTTGCAAGCCAGTTGTTAAACTTTTGGTAATTTAATATCAGCCACAGTAGGAGCATTTAGAACATGAAATCTACAAAGACTACAAGTCAGAGCCTTCCCCACCCCCCAATCAGGGTTTTTTTTTTTTCAGAGAGTCAGTTTAGCAGCACATCATTGTCCTTGCCTTCCTAGAATCAGGATACTTGAGTGAGATCTATGGGCCCGTGAGATGAGGGCAGGTCCTAGAGATGGCAAACAAGGAGGAGTTGAGCTCCTAGTAGAGAAAAAAGCCCCTGTGCCAGTTTGGACTCTCCATGTGTGAGACATACATTTCTATCTAGCTCAGTGATTCCCAATAGGGGACAACTTTTTCCCCAGGGGACACTTAGCAATGTCAGAAGACATTTTTAGTTATCACAACTGGGAGGATGTCGTTGCCTCTTTCATTTGTGGGTAGACCCTAGGGATACTGCTAAACATCCTACAATACACAAGACAGCCCCCACTAGCAAGAATTATGTGGTCCAAAATGTCAACAGTGCCAAGGTTGAGAAACCCTGACCTAGTTTAAGCCACTATTATGTTGGATTTCTATTATAGCAGGAAAACCCATAGCCCAACTAATGCTAAAACAAATGTACAACTGAAATCTCTCATTCCCTTTTATACAAATATAAATACATACCGACACTCATAATACCTGCATATATATGTACATACACATATGTAATAAGCTCTATTTAAAATAAAATTTGAAGGGAAGCACTTATGTAATCAGTTTCTTAGCATCTTTCTACTTTTGAAGCATTCATTCCTTGAAATCCCTAAGCACCATTCCAGGCAACGGAAGAGATACTTTAGCAAGTAATTGGAGAGGTCTAGAAGAATTAATGCCCCTTCAGAAAATAAGTAACTCACTGCTGCCCAGAATCTTCTATTGGGAGCAAGAAGATCAGGTGTTAACATTTCCCCTCCAGGAAAGTGGTGGACCTGAAGTGCTTTCTGTATCTCCTCCCGATACCACAATGAGGATGTTATTGAACTTGACCAGTAGAGCTCCTCTGGTCACAAAGAAGTAGAAATGGATTCTGCAGAAATGTCTGCTGGGGAAATAAAAATGTTGACAAAGATACAAGAAATGGAAATTCAAGCTATCCATGGATGTTCTGTTGAAACAAAACTGAAAATGCTTATCCTGTGAGACCAGAGTGAACTTGAGAAAGAAAAAGCAATGAATACTTTCCAGTTTTTATGTAAGGGAAAAATGGACAGAGTTTTGATCTCTCCAAGACGAAAGGATTGTTTGAGCATTAAGTATTAACAAAAGTTTATCTTTCAATTACTTATATAATATGAATAGTATATCTATAACATAACTTATATAGGTGTACATGCATGTGTATGTGTGCATATAAACTAAGTTCTAAAATTCTAAACATAATTATAATAAAAATCAACTTAACCTCATTTTATCTCTTTGGAAAGAGAGAGAGAGAAAATAACCTTTCTTTCCATTATTTCAGACACACCCTATGATTTCTACCCCTAAATCTGTCTGACTTTTTTTCTTTCTTCCTTTCTTTCTAAAATTCAAGTCCCCCACCTTCTTGAGCAAAATTATTCCTCAAAGTTCTCCCATTGACTCATTCTGATATTTTCTGTATCTTTTACTTGTGTCCTACCTGATGCTCAAAGTTATCAAGTCTGCTTCCTCCCCAAAATGTCTAATTTTCATCATCATTATTATTTCTAATCAGAGGACTTACTTCTGAGCCCCTCAATTCAAATATTTTACTAATTTATCAAGTTTTAAAGCTATTATTAATCTAATCACCACCAAACATGTATTTATTGAATGGCTTCTATTTTCCAATGCCCTGGAAGAAACAAAAATGAATCAGACAAGTCCTCCTCTAAAGAAACTTACAATCTAGTAGTGGAATTTGAACATTTTAAAAAATTATATTTCATTTATATCACACTTCAAGAGGAAGATGTTATGGTTTAATAAATTAGCATAATATTAAAGCAACCTGTAGTGATTTTTGTTCATATATTCTTAAATTTTTATGTTAAATAATTAAATATCTTTTGGATAGTGCTTGCTTTTCCATAGAAAGATAAATATTGAATTTTGAGGCATCTCTAATTTCTGTTTATAATTTCCTCTAAAGCAATTATCACTATTGGTTTCCCCATGTGCACACAAATTCAACCTTATAAATGTTGACATATATGTGCAAAGAACAAACCAAACAGCAGCCTGTGTTTCACTCCTGACTCAGAGTTGCAAAGTGGCAATCTAATGATTCAGTTCTAACCCCAGATGTGCTTGATTGAACACACACTATTATGTTTCTTAAAAAGTACTATTATTTTCCACACTACATGTAACTTATCATGCACGTTATTAGTTCCGTGCCTTTTCTTCTGTTGTTCTTCTGATCTTCGGGTTTGGCCCTTGTCCCCTCTTTGCCCCTTCCACTATGCAAATCCTGCCCATCCTTCAAGACCTGGGGACCAGAGTCCCACTATAACGCTTTTCTCGGTTGTGCCAGTTCTCATTGATCTGGCTCTCTACTCTAACCCCTTTCTACTATCTGTATTACACATTCATACATCCTCTTTTTATATGTGACGTCGTTTGTTGAAAGAGTAATTCATTCCTCATCTCTGGAAGTGGTTTCTCCTGCAGAGACAAGTGGACTACCACTATTCACTACCGGAAAATCCCCAGGTAGGAGCACTACTCCGCGATTTTGAAGCCCAACAGGTATGATTGGAATGCCGTGGCCACTCAGGATCTTGCATAAAAATATAACTAGAGAGACTGTTGACGGAAGTGAAGCCTCCATCGGCAGATCATAGAGCCTCAGAAGGGAACGCCCCTCCAGCACCCTGATGCACCCTCCCCCCAGGGGTGCCAACTCTTCAGGGCACAGTTTCTGCTCCCTTACCCCTACCTGCATTCCCAATTCCTCCAAAATACCCAAATACTTCTAAACCTACCTATATTTGTGTCAGCCCTTTCTGGGGCTTTCAAAGCCTCTTTACCCTGTCCTCATTCCCGAATGAAAGGCTCTACCCCTTCCTGGTTATACACGCTGGGAAACATGTAATCATGTTTGTAGATTTAAAAAGACATTATAGAGTTACATAAAGTGAACATTATCATCTGACATGTAGTATAATTGTTATGTAGTATGCAGTTATGACACTTGACATCAATAGAATCTATATTTTAGAAATATTCACAAAATTTCCTCAGATGACTAATCTGTTTTGGCATCTTTTATTCTCCTCACTTCCTATCTTTAGACTCTCCTTCATAATCTTCAAGAGCGTGACTGACCACGTGAATCTGAGACGCACTCTGACAGTCTCATGTTTCTGAATTAAGAAAATGTACACCTTAGTCAGAGTAGCTTTTTTCAAACATTGAATAATGAAATATGCATTAATTCTCTAGAATAGAAATAATCACTGCCCACAGGTATCAAAAAATTCCAAACTAATCACTTTTATGGTACCATTTTTTCTTTCTTAGCACTTTACATATTAAATAATTCTCTTCTATTCAATAAAAAAGCTCTTGGATTTTTTCTTTTCTTTTTCCCTTTATTTAAAATCCAAATTGAGATTTGAAAGAAGAATACAAGTTTCAATATTGAAAATAGTAGAGATTAAACATGGCCACTAAAATGTCTGAGAAGTCAAAAAGAGCCCGAAGTGCCAATCAAGGGGAAATCCACTTGCGTTCTAAATTCTCTATACTAATATGTGATTTGGGTGTCAACCAGATATTGTATCTGTTGTTCCTTCAGCTACTATATGTGTGCATGTATGGCTTTATGAATATAAAACATAATGATCAGAATAATTTTTAATTAATGGATAGCTCTGAAGTATTTTCCTGCCTTGAATTATAAATGTGGCAGTTGTGTGTGGGTTATTAAAAATGTCAACGTATCTGATTTATGCAATATGCCTTTCTAATTCTCCTTTTCAACAACTAGTGGACTTTCACTCTCTATAAATCCATAAATGTCAGACTCCTGCCATCCTTATTGTGGGAACTGATTTCAAAAGAGTGAGACTACCTAACCTACGGCAGTAGGAGCCTGATACCAAAAGCTCCAGTGAATGCAAAACTATCATTGCCAGAAAACTTTGAAATTTACTGCTTTGAAAAATACATGATGGATATCACTAATGTGGCTATAAGTGACAATGGAACAACACAAATCATTTTTTCAAGTTGTGTACCCAACACACAGGAAAACTGTAATAATCTAATTATGCATGTATAATTTTAATTATTAGCATTGTTCATGATGAAATATTTTTATTCTTTATGCACAATACCTCACTATTATTCCTCAACAATTCCTTAAGACTCAGATATATCTAAATGCAATATTTATGATGGATAAATATATATAATTATTTGGTGTAAAACCAAGGGGAAAAAAAGATTGAAACAAAATAACCTCACTCCCACAAAAATAAAATGAAAACTATAACACTTAGTCATATTTTAGATTAGAATTCTTATTGAAGTTTTCAGCTTGTTTTTATTATTTTTAATTAAGCTTGTTTCTTCCCAGGCAATACATTCATAAGTCTTTCTTGGGAGGATGATCACTCATATTGACAACGTGCACTATGCTAACACTGGGATAGCAGGCCTGCTCCATGACAACTGCTCTCATTTCGTATTGACAAGCCAGGTGGAGTCAGGCAGCAACAGAGAGCCTTGAGTCCACAGGCATCTGGGATCTCCTTTCTAAAGAGTAGAGCTGGGATCGAGAGGCAGGTGTGCAGACAACTCTGTGCAGGTGTACACAGAGTAGGTGTGTCTCTGGTCAGACCTTGTCCGTGGATGTGCACCAGCACCAACCATGCTGTGCTGTTTGGGACAGAGGCAGGTGAGCCTTCTATACTGCCTGTTCCTCCTTCAGCAACCAGATGAAGACTTAAGACCCTACGGGATGTTGGGACCTCAAGATTGAAGGAGCCCCAGACTCTGAATTATCACTTTGAGAAAGCTGTCTCCTGACCGTGAATGCACACACTTGACTTTTACTGGAGCAGAAACATCTATTTTGCTCAATCATTGGATTTTGTTTTTGGTTTTTTCATATAGCATATACAGTTAACTAAACTGAAGACCCTCTTTTTTTTTTGAGAAAGCAATTGGTCAAGTTAGGTTGACAACTATAATACTGATAATGTATATAGTATTGTATTGTGTTATAAAGTCATGCCTTCCAATAAATGTTGTTATTCTTCATTATACTAGTCAATTCCAACATAAGGTCTTTATTAAAATAGAAATAATTTACCCTGGTGACAACTCATCATTCTCTAGTTATTTAGTATATAATTCGGATATGCACAAATGAAGGTTTTAGTCCTTCTGATGTGAAAGGTCCTATTTTCTTCCTATGGCCTCTCATTTGAAATGTATTGAGCATACAATTCAAAGAGTAAAATGTTTCAAAGAGGTTTTTTACAAGCATGATTGTGATGGTTAATTTTGTGTCAATCTGACTGGCCATGGGGTGCCCAGATTAAACATTTCTGGCTGTGTCTGTAAGGCTGTTTCCAGATGAGATTAGCACTTGAATCCACAGACTCAGTAAAGCAGATTGCCCTCCCCCTTGTGAGTGGGCATCACCCAATCTGTTGACAGCGGCCTAGAACAAAAGGAAGAGGAAGGAGGGATTTGTCTCTTTTTCCCGCCTCACTGATTGAGCTGGGACATCTCGTCTCATCTTCTCCTGCACTCAGACTGGGATTTACACCAGCGGCTTCCTTGGTTCTCAAGCCTTCAGACTCAGGACTTGGACCAAATTACACCACTGGCTTTCCTGGTTCTCCAGCCTACAGCCAGCCTCTTGTGGGACTTCTTAGCCGTCGTAGTTACCTAAGCCAATTCCCCATAATTAATAAACAAACAATTAAGTAAACACACACAACTGATTCGGTTTCTTTGGAGAACCCTGACTAATACAATAATGATCTTTCTTTCTTCTCAGATTTATTCAAAGGAATTCTAAACAAAACATCATCAGGTATTTCAGAAATTTATTTCCCAAAGATATTATACTTTTAACACTACATGTAATGCTTAACTAGTTTTTTATAGTACAGAAAAAAAGAAACTGCTAATAATTGTATCGAAGGTATCTTAAAACAGTCTTTTTAAGAAGTTTTAAGTTAGCAAGTTACATTGAATATTTTTTCTATTAACTACTATATAATTTCTTCTAGCCTTTTATTCCAACATAATATTCATTTTTGTGAAAGATTCATAATTTTTACCTAGTATTTCAATTTTTAAGTTTCCAAAGACACAGATATAATTAGGAACAACTTTTAATGGACTAAATCAATTACCTAATAAAGATGACACAAATTAATGTCATCTGCATATTACTGGGTATTAACAAATGATACCTATGATCACCGACTTACTGAAAACATATCTCCCTCAGACACTTCTCCAATTCTTGTCACAATTCGAATTGGTCTCCTTGAGTGGCCTGACAAATGTTGCTTTGATATTGTTTCCAGAAGCTTCTGAAATGGTTCAAGATATTATTTCAATGACATTTACTTCAAGGCCACATCAAGTAAAAGCCGATGTTTCCTAAACCTGGATGTGCATCAGAATAATCTAGGGAATTTGTTAAACTGGGCCTCATCCTCATAGGTTTTGGCTTACTAAATTCGGAGAGGGATCCAACATCTGTTTGATCTCAAACAACTAATGCTGAGACACAGAGGATGGGGTCCAGAAGCACAGTTCTCCAATACATACTCAGATGGCACAATGAGGGGATTATCAGTGTGGGGTTCAGCAAGCCAGCAGGTCATTCAAGCCATTCACATTCAAACTGTCCACAATGAAAGATTGTTTGCCAGTGGATAGTCATCTAAATGGTGTACCACTGTACATGCTGAAGAGGCTGCCTTCTTTACCTACTTCTGGAATTACTGCAAATTCTCAATTTAAATAAGGAACTGGGCCTTCATCCAAAACTATTCCTACATTGGACTATATGTTTATGTCCTCCCAAAATTCATATGTTGAAACCCTAACTCCCAATGTAATGGCATTTGGACGTGGGGCATTTGGGGGTAATTAGGTTTGGATGAGGTCATGAGGGTGGAGTCCTTATAATGGGCTTAGTGCCCTTACAAGAAGAGACCAGAGAGCTGGCTCACTCTCTCTTGGCCATGTGAGGATACAGAAAGGAGATGGCTGTCCATAGGCCAGGAGAGGGCTCTCACCAGAACCCAGCTCTGCTGGCACCTTGACCTGCCCCCTACCAGCATTCCTAAACTCCATCGCCTTGCTCTACTTTTTTCTATAGCATTTGTTGTCCTCTACTATGTTACAGAATTCACTTACTTTTACATGCATTGTACCCCCAAGAATTTAACTCCATAAGAACAGAACTCTTTGTCAGCTTTGTTCACTAATGTATTCCACACACCTAGAACAGTGCCCGGCATCTAGTTGATGCTCTATAAATATTTGCCAAATGATTGAATCTCAGTTCTTCTCTTTTCTTCCTAGTACTCAGTAATGTGTAGCTCAATATTTACTAAACAGTTTATCCTTTCTGCCCACCTCTCTGCCTCTGGATGATACACTGTATGAAAAAGTATAAGATTCTGATAAATAACTTTCTCATGAGTTCCACCCTCAAGGCTTATTCACTATCCAAGCTCATTACCCTTTCCTCCTCAAGGCCAGAAGATTTTTTGGACTAGAATCTGTGCAGTTAATACCTGGTTAGGAAAATCTCTCCCTGTCTTACCACACGTAACTATCACCAAAATAAAACACCATCTTTTTCCCATTGATTAACATAAGACCTCTGAATCGCCTGTCTCATAAGCCCAGCTTTTCATGTTTTTGGAAGTTGGTGGCATCACATAGTATTCTAGGCTACAGGCACAACTGTTTTGGGGTCTCAGGTGTCCCCTCCATTCTCACATGTCTCCCAGCCTTGACTCTGTAAACCCAATAGAGCAATGCATCTCCAGAGCCCTTGGAACTGTCCCATCCTATAATTAGGACATCATCTTGTCTTGGGAAGTTTTCACATGACGCTTCTTATCCAAGAATGGCAAGTGGGGAGCAGGTGGCCTAGGGAAAGAAGCATCACGCAGGCCACTGAGGCCTTCCTTATCTGAGCAAACCAGTCATGACGTCCCTACGCACCAAATTCACCTAGAGACTACAATGGGCTTAGGGCCCTAAGCCTCAAAGAAGAAGAAAATACCCCCCTGTGCATCTCCTCCCTCAAGGACCCAGAAGGGGTGACAGCAACCACTCTGGTCTCCTGGTCCTGGCCATGCCCATGGGTACCCTCTCTGCCTAACTCCCTCCTGAATCTGCTGGCATGCTGAGCCGCCAGGGAAGAAGCAGGGCGTTCAGGATGCTGGCTGTCTCATCCTCCCTCTGCACCCACCTTCACCTTGGAGTTGTGACTACACTTATTATGCACAGCTTTCAAGAATTAAACTGGAGTGAAGGTGAGAATAGAAAATATTAGCTAAAGTGGAATGTGAGATTATCTTTAGATTTCAGTGACATGTGCTTGTCTTCTCGTCTGTCTGCCTGTTTTGGTTTTGGTCTTTATTGTGTTTGGTTACTACTGATACAAAACTGTGTGTGAGGTAGACTGGTAAGAGGAGAAAAAAATCTTAACCATTAAAATACTCATATTTTGATGCCAAGGCAACACTAAAACCTTATTCCAGTTTTGAAACAACAAGCAGATCTCTAGTGCTCCCTGGTCCTGATCTCTATTGTGAATGCCAGTTAGCACACCAACTTGTTCTAGGGTGGACTTCGATGATATTTGTGCTCAGCCCCAATGCCCCTTCACCTCTTACCCTCATCACGCACTTCACCAGCCCCCAGTAATATGTGACCTAGAGGCCACTGAATTTCTACTTTCTAACTTCCCCCCAAATTAATCCAAGCCCACTGCCCAAAGATAAAGATCTAAAACTGATTGCCATACCCTCTATCTGGGGTACGACCAGAGCAGCCTAACAATTCAAAAGGTTTCATGCAATATCAATGCATAAAAAATGCATAACCAATGCTTAAAGGAATAAGGGGGCCTCCTGGAATAAAAAACTTGCTCCGTGGCATTAAAAACACTAAAGGACTCCCATACAGCCGAGTTTAATAAACCATTTTTCAATGTATGCTTCGTATAGAGACATTTGCAGTGGGGATCTCACGCTATAATGCTCAACAGTTGAATGGTAACCATCAATGTGTTCCATATGGAGCTCTGGTTATAATCTGCTCCTTCTGGAAAGGCTCGCATGGACATCTTCTGTAATTAGGATTAAAATTCGAGGAGGGCCCACAGGAGATGTGTGAGAGGCCTTTTATCTCAGTCATTATCATTTCTCTCAGGCAAGATCGCTTTTCAGAAAGAGCTATGTGGATTTCCTCTCTAATCTCTGAAAAAGAGGTCCAGCCTGTTAAACTAAATTCCTTCTTTTTTTATAATCTGAAAATGACTTAGAGGCAGCAAGCTTCAGCAGAATAGCAATTGTTCACTGCTCCATTAAAAGATGCTGCTGAGATCAACAGTGGGTTAGGGCGTTTGTAAAACAATGTGTACTTCCCTGAGAAGGGCAGACACAGGAACTTTAGAAAAAAAGCTGACAGGTCATTTTAACGAGATAGTGTTCCCCCAAATATTATCTGAGACAAGGCACTTGTGTAAATTAATATACACTGAAGTCTTGAAAGATAATAGTAAAAGAGCCACCAGAAATCAACTATGCTTGCAAAAGCAGAATTCATAAAAGGAATAGATAAATTACTTGACTCCTACAACTATAAAGCTTCTATATGACAAAACATTAAAAATAAAATTAAAATGCCAACAACAAACCTGGGGTAGGGAGAGGAGATTGCAGTATATATGTCAAACTTAATTAATATCCTCAATATAGAAAAAGCTCTTACAATTCAATAAGACAAAAATATATAAAACATTCCAATAGAAAATCTAGCAAAGCCAAAGAATAGGAAATTCACAAAGAACAAACACCAGTAAATATAACATAAAAAGTTAAACTTCATAGTCAATCAAAGAAATTCCAACTGAAACAACCAAGAAAGACCAGTTTCCACTAGTAAATGGGCACAGAATTAAAACAATTTTTTAAAGAAAAGATACTGGTGAGAATTTTTTTTTAAAGAGTTGCTCTGAGGAATGAAAAAAGGTACTTCCAATATGACAAGAGTGTTAGGAAGAAAGACTAGAAGGAAAATAATTTGTTAGAAACTTTTTGAAGGAAAATTTGGCAATAAATATTAAAAATATTAAAAGCGTACCTATTTCCTTATTGGAGGATGTGACCACTGGCTGACCTGAGAGTTGGAGTCTGGTGATCAGAGTTTCCTCACCCTCTCCCCTGTCCTTGGAATGTACGTTCTGTCCACCATTGTCATAGTTGGAGCCATTTCAAGGACACAGCCTTGGGAGAGTAAAGTGTTGTTGAAACCATCTGGACTAAATGACTGAGCCCAATTAAGGCCTCTATATAAACTCTTGAGATTTGGCGGGGAGGTGCAGAGATCTACTCGTCTTGCAGCTGCCTAAGACAAGCCTCAGATGTAAGCTCCCTTGCTCATTACCCCTGCCACCTACCAATCTAGAGTGGTCTGCCTCTTTCTTCCATTTCTCCTTGCCCTTTATGTATGGGGGCCAGTTTTAGATTTCAGCCGGGAAATCTCGAGTTTTTGAACCAACGCTTCTTGACCCAGCGATTCCACATCTAGGAAAAATGTAATTATTTGCTTTTAATTTGGGGTTTGATACTGAAATTTACATTTTTGACATTTAAATTTGTCAATGTTTAGATTAACCTAATGAATTATTACCATTTTAATAAATAACATTCATATTCAAGTGGGTTAAAAATACCTGAACTATTAATTTCTTAATATGATAACCATATTTTCTTGAAAAGAAAATGAAAAAGAAAAAAATTACCTCATAAACTTTCTCCCCACGACCCTGCTCTCATTTTCAGGTACTTTCCATTTCTCTCCTGGTAGAGACTCTTCATTATCTTCAAGGCAAAGAGGCAGCATGACAGTGGCCCTAGTATTAGGGGACTTGAGTTGGCATCGGAGTCTGCCTCTTACTACCTGTGCTCCTGGGACAAGTCTTCTACCCACTGTCAACTTCAGTTTCCTCATCTGGCCAATTGGGAATACTCATCAAATCAAAGTCCTAGGACAGGTACAAGGATTACGTGAGATACTACACACTGCACAGGACCTGCCTCAGACTGAACACTTAATGAAGGGCAATTCTTACATAAAATGTTTATAAATAAGCATTATGTATGCTTTATATGTTACTGGCTACTGATGCCTTAAATGTGGGATTCTAAAATTCCATTGCTGTTATAGTGTTGAGCTTCTGGTCCATCACATATAAAAATAACACAATCTCACCTCTACAGTGAATAGTAGTAGTCTGGGGAATTGCCCATAATAGTGAAATTTTGAAAAAAAAAAAATCTTAAGTTCCTACAAGATGAAATTCATTAAATCTGTATAGGATGGACCACTATGCAGCTCTTAAAATTGTGTTATAGATAAGTATTAAATTTGTTTAATGGGTGTTTGCATGGCCTTTGTTTTCTCATCTGTGAAACCAGAGACCTAGATTAGAGACGATCTTATTCACTTTAAGCAATTTTCTTCCACTTTTTCTGTAGATTTTCATTGTAATTTAGCTTTTTAGTTTGCTATCTGAGTGCATTTGAAGGATCAGAGTGGATCTGGAGGTATTTTACCCACACTGAAAGGAAATGAGAGGTCATCGTGATAACTAGATTTTCAGGGAATAGTGGAAAACATCCCATCCATAGTATTGCAGCAACGTGGATGATGCCTTGGAGTTGTACAATATGGCGGCCCTACAGGTGACTCCACCTGCTTCAAGTAAGAGAAGCTCTTGCACGGCATGCAGATGACGCTGGGACCGATGAGTCCAATCAAAAAGACATCAACAATCTGAAGCCTGCTCCACCAACCAGCAGCAGAAATTCAAATTCAATTTGCCTATGTAGCAAAAGAGAAAAATATCTTGTCTCAGAAATTTGTATTGAATCTTGCCATTGTGGTCTGAAATGTCTAGAAAATTATGCAGGAAAAAAATACACAAAAGAAAGCACACAGTCTCACAACAAGCACCTCAGAATCCAGATGATACCAAACAGACGAAATCAATACCAAATAGTTGACGCTGGTTTCCTTTTCAGCTGTAGAAAGTTCATCCTGAGCAGGCATCCAGCAGTTCCTTCTCCCTGAACCTCTCTCCCTCTCTCACCTTCCGCTCCTTTGCCCCGTCCCTAGGGTCCTGGCTCATTCCTCTTGCCTTCCCTTGTGGGGAAGGCAAGAGGAATGGTGCTAGGTCTGGAGAAAGAGAGCAACATTCTGCAGAGCCAGACAGCTAGAAACAATCAACTTTTCTCTGGGCCAAAAGCTCAGAATCAGAAAAGTCTGAATTTTAAAAATCTGGATCAAAAATTCTTGGGCGGGGCCCAGCAATCCATGTTTTCACAAACCCTTCAGGTGATTCTGATGCCCTAAAATTTGAGAACTTCTGATCTATTCCATTCTGCTTCCTTGTACCATCTTCAGAAGAGTCTGAAACAGGTATGTTCACAAGGATATCATCTCAACAGCATCCTTTGAAAATCTCCTTACTCATTCTTCTGTCTTATCTCTGCTTGTGAGAGGCTATCCTCACGTGAATAATATAATAAAATATGTTAGATTAGATAAAGTAACATTTATTCTGCCACAATTGTGTGTGTGTGTGTGTTTTACCCAGAGGAGAGTGAACTGAAAAACTGAAGCTCGAGGTCCTTGAGATTTTAAATTTGCCTTCTAATGTATTGAGCATCCGATTAAGAAAGAGTACCTGCACCACATTAACATGTTCTATTTCTTTCCTACAGCTTATTCTTGTAGTTCACCCCTCATTCCAATATTATAATCCCTAGTAATAGTTAATTCAGCATCCATTTCTTTATAACTCTTTTTTGTAGTACACTGAGGCATTTGGTGTCGATCATTAGCTTCTTTATCTGGTCAGTGCCAGTCAACTTAGGTGAGGTCTCCTAACGATGAAGGTCCCCAAAGTGTACGTTGAGCCCAGTAACTAAAAATCGGAGAGGTAAATAATCCTTGAGTCTTGTCCCACAGTTGTGGTATTTGCTAGTGGGTCCCATTTGTATATGCTACAGTCTTAGATATCCTTACCATCTTTCAAGGTACTCTCTTTGCTCAGGGGTAAGAAGAGCACACATTTAATAATTTAATAAGAGTTGAAATAGTTCTCCAAAGGTGCTAATACCAGATTGATACAACTTTGGAATGCTGAAGTCTGCTTTTATTAAATGAATGTCATATAATCTTTGCAGTTAGATTCACAGGAGAACAAATTTATCCTTGAGGAATTGGCTTCCCTTCTGATGGCATTCTGTCCGGAAAGCAGTCTGCCGTTAAACCCCATGGCAGGTTGCAAGGGACAACATAAATCACACGCTCTGCCCTCAGAGAAGCACACACAGCTTCTTTTGCACTGGAATGATTTTCTGTTTCAATCTAGGAGCAAAACATGTGGCTCTGCATGCTGTCCTCCCCAGATCGCTAAAACCTGGAGGCACAGGCTGCTTTTTAAACTGGCTCTTGTAGCAAGAACTAAAATATTGGGCTTAAAAAATTCTCCACAGAAATACATGCTTTACAACAATAGGTTGTCCGTAATGTTGATTCGGTGACTGAATAGCCCAACTAGTCCTTCAACGTCTAGGGTGTGTGAGCAGCTGCCGGGTCTGCCAACAAGATGGTGGCTCAGTGAGTTCCGTCGCTACCTGGCATCATTCAGTGGTTCAACTGCTGTGCCCCATGGCTTGGAATTTAGGGCTTTTGCTCTGTGTCCCCAGAACTTCCTACTCCCTTCACCCCAGTTCTCCAATAGTCCAGCCACATCTCATTGGGATTCCAAAGGTTGAAATTCAAGGGAATGCTGCTCCCATCTCCACAAGCCTCATAGTAGAATTCCACAGATCAGAAATTCCCTGGGGAGGGAGCATAGACACCAGCGGCTTGTTCTCTGCCCCATTTAAAGACAGTCAGTGATTTTCAGTGTGCCCTACCATGCAGCCTTTGCCCCCAGCCCTGCTGACCACACATGCCAAACACATGTTTCTGACCTCAGGACTTCAAATTCACAATAAAGATAAGACAAGAATATTCATGCCAGAGTATAGTTCACATCCAGGATTTTCTTGCACTTGAAGTAAGTGGGCTTCAGCATTCACAGTTTTTTAGTGTCATTATGTTTCTGCTTTCAACCTATCTTAAAGCATCTTCCATGACGCTGTTTTCCCACCTTTCCACATGATGACAAATGCATAAACTTGCCAGGAGAAACAGGACATGGAGGAGGGCAGCCCAGCCCATCTCCTCGCAGCCATCCAAGGGTCGGGCCATCTGTCCCACCATCTTGCCTCCCATCTCCAGTCACTTTATTTGAACACATACAAGTACAGACACCAGCTGTCATCTTCCATGGTTTTCCATCCAACTATACCCTAAAACAAAACTTGACAAAAAAAAAAAAAAGGAAAGACTTCAGGCAGAACAGGACTAAATCAAGAGAAAACTGTGAGGTTGATAAGGTTTCCCTTTGTTGCCTTCCCGCTTTGCATTTCAGAATCCAGCTTCCATCTAGGCTGCCAGCCTAGACTGACACTCTGACAGCCCACCTTGCCCTCGTGCTATTTTCCAATAGCTGAAGGCAACCACTGTGGGGGTCCTATTTGGACTTGTCTTTCCTGAAAAGCACCTGGTTATCTGAATAAGAAAGATTATCTCCTCAGCTCATAATGCAATAAAATGTTATATGTTCTGTTTCATTCCTACCTCTTAGGACCTGGTATCTTCTTGCTCCTCTGACAAAAACTGTAATGCAATATAGGTACCAATGAATTAACATGACCTTTCCCTGGAAAATAGTTCATCTTTTTTCATTTTTCTCAGTTAACTAACATCTATCAAGTACTTACTGTGAATGAAGCTGCCTGCTACAAAAATAAATACATGATTTCTGCATTTAAGAAGCTTATATTCTAGGGGCCAGCCCCGTGGCTTAGCGGTTAAGTGCGTGTGCTCCGCTACTGGCGGCCCGGTTTGGATCCAGGGCGCTAACCGATGCACCGTTTGTCGGGCCATGCTGAGGCGGCGCCCCATATACAGCAACTAGCAGGATGTGCAACTATGACATACAACTATCTACTGGGGCTTTGGGGGAAAAAATAAATAAATAAAAATTAAAAAAAAAAGAAGAGGATTGGCATGGATGGTAGCTCAGAGCTGATCTTCCTTACACACACAAAAAAGAAGCTTATATTCTAACTAGGAGGAAGGGTGCACACCAAAGCACTATTTTAACAAAAACATTAAAACACAATGTCATTAAGGGCTAAAATAGAAGTGAGCGAAGACTGATATGGAGACATTGGACAGCAAGGAGAAGGAGAATGAACGAGAGCATCTGGAAGTAAAACTGAAAAAAAATAGCTAAAGGCCAGTTGTGAAGAATCGTGCTTTGTCCTAACCAGTTAGACCTTTCTCTCTTTCTGCAGGTGGAAAATTTAAACAATCACTTTCTGAGGATAACTTGACCCATGGAGTGACTCTAAGAGGAAGACTTAGCTATGCCCTCAGTGGAGGCTATGCTTGGGTCCTGCACGTCTTCCAGAGATGCCATCACCACAGCACAGGCCTGGACCCCTCACTGTCCTGACACTGTGTTTGGGAAGCAGTTTTTTAAGATATCACTTTAAAACATCTTTCAATCTGCATAACCCTGTCTTCACAGAGAATTTTAGGAAAAGGGCCATTTATACTTCCAACAGAAGGGAGTGCAATGTTATCTAGACGAAAAGGTTTGGGAGAACAACATTCTTACTTGTTTGGAAACGGCAAAATTCAGCAACATATAATACTAAAAGAAAGTGTAAACTTCAAATTTAATTGACAAACAGATTATCAGCAGATGTCAGGTGAAAAAGAATAAAAATGCATAGAATAAAAGGTATATGATAAAAACTATGATTTAGAAATTAATAAAGACTATTCTTGTTTCTTTAATATAATCTAGCTTGGTAATCCAGCATTTTAAATGTGATAAAACATAACATTTAACGTTATACATCTCCTTGTGAATTTTCTAAACCACTACACATAAGTTGTACAACCACATCTATGCACTGTGGGAAAGTCTAAGCCAAAACATACAGGAGTGGGAGCCAGTGAGTGAAGGGGGGAGACCGAGAGACTGACGTGTGCTAAGCTTGTGAAGAAAAAAAATTGAGGACTTTCCGAAAGTGCAGAACTAAATTCAGTCCTACAGCTACATAAGGAAACTCTTAACTAAAATAGACATACCGTTCAGTATTTTGAAGTTATAATTGACCTTTCAGCATTATTTTGCATTGAGTTAGTCTCCTTTAACTATTAACCCAGAAATACCAGCCCCAATCAATGCATCGTCCCTGTACCCCTAAAATATGATAAACAGCATTACTTTCTTTAGTATACATGAATTTCAAATTTTTGCTGAATGATTTCTTAAAGTGCATCCTAAATAGGATTACATGCGTTGGCACACAGGACTGCTAATGAGGAGCTACAGGCAGTTCCCAATTTAAAACTTGATTGCATTCCAAAAATGTATTGGAAAGTTGACTAATTGGAATTCAGAATGTATTCCCTTGTGAAAATAAATGGTGGATAATTTCCTGGACTGCCATGACAGTTAAGCCAGGCCATGACACACCTAAGCCATAGTTCCAATAGCACAGCTGAAATTCTGGGTCCAGACAATAGGGTCTTTTTGGTAGCATAAGAGGAAAGGAGATGTAGTGGGGCATGCTCCTCTTTCTGTTAGGATTACTATTATAATATATTAAATAGGTTAAGAGTGTCTTGGCCCTTCTCTCTCCACCCCTTGCTAGTGCTTCTCTCCTCAGAGCCACCGTGTGTCACCAGCAAGCTTCGTGGCACACTCCCAGGTCCTCCCCCTCCCCCACCTCCTTGGAGCAAAGCCCTCCAAGCTCCCAAGTACCTTCCTACTTCCACCCTGACTCACCCCACAGTCTTCATGCTGAGAGCTCAGCAGAATGGGAGGCAACATTAGAGAGACACATTTGCGGTTAGTTAGATCTGCTGCTTACAAGCTTTCTTATTGGCCAGAATTATATTAGTAGCAGCAGTTCCTCTAATTGCTTGTTCTGGCTTTTGAGAGATCAAATTGTCATTAAGAAAAAAAAATCAATAAATTTTCAGATGCTCAATTCTTGGCAGTGAAAGAGCCCTGGCACGTGTCCAGATAGCAGAAGTCCCTGCTGCCATTATTTCTTGCTCCTGTGCCAGTTTTGAATTGGTTTCAAAAAAGCTGTCTATGGCTCGTCTCTCTCCTTTCTCTTTCCTTGAAAGTTCTTCAGCACGTTTTCTCTAAATGAAATGCCCAGTGCTCCCTTTAAGTGAGATCTGTTTCTTTTGAGGCAGGTGCCATTTGTCACTGTCCTATTCTGGTCATGAGGTCCATTACATGAGACCGTGTTGTTCTTGCATCCAGTCTGGACTTGGGTCTAGAGGCGACAGGTGAGGAACGGTCATGGCAGGGAGGACTTGGCTCAATACAAACTCTGACGTTCGACAGAGGCTGCCTGGGAAGTGCCATGACCAGGATTCAGAGGAGAAGTTGCCAGCTCCAGAGTAAGAGGGCCACAGTTGACTGTTGATTCAGGAATGGGGAACGGCCAGAGGCTGGTGAGGGACCCACACACTTACACACACTCTCAACCCATGGTGCTGTGGAGTCAGACTGATCTGGGTTCAAATCCGGGTTTTTCCATTTACCAGCTGTGTGACATTAAGCAATTTAATTTTAGTTTCCTTGCTTGAAAACTGAGATAAAATCTACATCAAAGAATCCTTGTGATAAATAAAGTCAACGTTTGTAAAGATATAAAAATTCCAAACTATTCATTATTCCCTTTACTAACACCATCTGCCATTGTCTTTTAATCAGCTAAATTCATAAATATTGGTTCTGACCTTCTTTTTCATTATCTTCTCTTAATTTAGTGAGATTTTTGTTATTTAAATTTTTAAAAATGTATTTTTTTTCTTCACAATGATTATTTGGAGCAGATTATATGTCTTTCTTCAACATGATCCCTCCCTTCTAACATGGCATTAATTGTAAGATGTCTTGTGTCAAGTTCATAAAATAGCTTTTTGATGGAGTGGGAGGTTATGCATTCAGATTAAGTGTACACATCATCTATAAATCAAAAATTCCTAATTTTCATAAAGATTAAGAGTAAAAATTTCTAAATTTTCTAGTAAAAATTTTCTGAAAATTGAATAATAAGGTAGGTTCTGCTCTATTTTGTTACCTATGAAGAAACAAGTTATATAAAGTAATGCAATGCTAGCCAAGTTCTGTTTTCCTTCAGATGTTTGGGTACACCTGGCACAAATCACTTTAGATTTATGCAAATACTCAAGCACTCACTTTCTCAAGGTGCTGTCTACAGTCTGGGCAACCCAGCATGCCTGAGCTGTGTCTGTTCTGTCCCTTTTTGACTCCAATGTGAACATAAGAGGGCTGGAAGGCCCAAAGGATTCCACTCCCCAGAGCATGAAGGAGCAACGTCGGCTCACCCCAGGTTTCCTAGGGGAGACATAAACAATGTCAGCAGGCACCCCAGGTATCACTGCTCTTCAAATACCCGTGGGCCACCCACCACTGTAGAGTTGCTCTGTCCTTCTGCTTGTCCTGGACTCTATCTCACCAGCTCCACACCCTTCCTCTTTTTCTCCCCCTCTCCCCATCCCTTCCAAGAGCAAAGCAGAATTCCTGCCCCGTCTCAGGAGAGCTACATCCACTTTCCTGTGAAGTCTTGGTCATGTCCTTACTGGGATGTCCTCTCTCTGCAGCACTTATCAAGACCTTCTAAGCAAAAATGACTTTCTTCTTCAGAAGAAATCCTCCTCTTCCCGTTACCCTGTAAAAAGATGGACTGGCTAACAAAGACCACCTTCTGAGGAAGCCCCGTGGCCAAATACCTGGACAGCTGGACACAACAACTACTTCTGGAAGTCTTTCAATCAGGAGGCCCGTCTTACAGAGAGATCCCCCCTGTCTTTGAAACACAATTATGGAAGTTGTTCAGAGAGAGTGGCTGGTCCAAGATTTCTAAATAAACTTAGAATTTTTAGTTTCTTTAAATCATATTAAAAATTATTCCATCTTTTTATGTATCATAGATATATATATATTTAATTATTATTATTGGTTTGGTTGTGGTGAGGAAAATGTTAGTTTTCTTCTTCTCTTACTTTCCTCTTAAGTGATACACTGTTTCCCCCTATACACTGAATATAACACCACTGAAATTTTCTGTTTCTAAAGCCTAAATTGAAGCTAATATTAGTAGTTTCTATTTTAAAAAATAAAATAAAATAAATTTTTATCAAAATTAAGTGATAGAAAGATTAGGAGCTAGCCAGACCTGGGTTCCAAGAGTAACCATGAGTAGTCTTTCTTTCTCTCTGTGGGTTACCTCCTCTGTAAGTGGGGGTGATAACACCCACCTGACAAGGCTGTCGTGAGGAGTAGAGTCTGTCACATAGGAAATGTGTGAGTGAGAGCCCAACATGGAGCATGCCGGTCCCTAACTCATTTCCTATCACAGTTGGAGAGGATACCACCCTGCTCTACCCTGCTCCTCACACAAGGGCAGTCACATGGAAAGCCTAGCTCATACACTTTCAAGGGACCCTTCTGGCTGTGCTTGGTAAAGGGAGGCACTGTAGCACCACCGTGATTGCCAACAAAGAGTGGCCACAGAAAGAGCTGGCCCAGCAGCTCACGTTTCCATCTAGGCTGTCCATCCCAACAAAACATATTCCTGTCCTCAGTCCTAATCCACGTGTCCCACAAGGTATGGTAACGGGTTCTAAAGGATCTCCACAGATGAGAAGCAGTGACCCAGTCTCTACTACATCCAAACGTGGTGTCACCATTCAGGATGCAGGAACCCAGAGCTCCAACAAGACCTGGAGTGTGGCGTGTTGAATTAGTTGCTTCATCTTTGAATTCAATCATTTAGCACCAAAGACAGAGTCTAGCACAGAGTAGACACTCAATAAATTTGTAGATGATAAATTAATGGCAAATACCACATACATTCCTGTGCCCCAGGGGTGCCAAAAATGTTATTCAGAAAGTGAAAGCAATGATGCAGTCAGGAATTAGAGTACCAAAAATTTGTAACGTCACACTTAATCAAATCTAGCAATTCTACATTATTTGGTCCTGTTACAACATCAGCTAGTTTAATTATTTTTATCTCTGGCTTAAACTCCCAGGCTGGTTATCCAACTAACTATGGGCCAGACTTAAGATTCAAAAGAATACAATATTAGGGGTCATTTTTAGGATTAGTAAATCAGAATCAGAATTCCTTCAATTCTGATATTTAAGATTGAAGATATTAAATCATCAATTTCCTAGTTACTACTAGAGTTTTCTATAGTATATAGCCTATAATTACAAAGACGTAGGCCATAGACAGCCAAGTGGTAGCTAGAAAAAAACACATTGGATTTTACTTAATTTTAAAGTCATGCATGGCCTCTGAATACAAATTTTTGCCAAACAAAACTGGTATTTGTTGTATTAAAGTTTAGCACATTAATGATAACCAGACTTTCTCCTATTTTCTGTGCCCATATTCTGTAACATAATTTTATTTGCTGATTCTAAAGCATGCAGTTTGTTCAATATAAAGGCATGAGTGCATTATTTTTGTCACTAGAGGGCAGGAAATTAAAGTACATTATTTCCAAAACCCCTTAAAGATAAAAGTGCTATATTTAGAGAATCATAATGATTTCCCAAAAGAAGGAAATAATTCAGTAAATAAATATTATTCTAGCAAATAATTCACAGGCACTAATAAATATAACAAATAATGTACTCAATTGTTTTTACTTTAATAATTTTTATAGGAAAGAAATACAAATTTCTATTGGATGATAATCTTAAGAATGAACACCTCTCCTAACACAATATATCTTTTGTTTAATAGTTTTCATTTTCTGTAAAGAAAATCCCTCTTGCTTTCTGCTGTGACTATTCATCATGTCATGAGTTTCTTTTCACAGAAGTTTATTTAACCCTGTTAAATCTTTAGATAATGGTTTAAATTTTAAATGATGGAACTCCATCTATGGATTTCCAGTCACTTCTGAATGGCTTTCCAGGTGCTCTTCCCTAACTGGGAAGAGGCATACCTGGCATACCTGTAAATGCCTCCTTGCACAAAATCTCCAGGTAAATGCCCCGAGAGATATTTGCACACCTAACATTTCTTTAAGCACTTACTAAATGAACCAGACAGAGCGCAGTCCCTTCCTACATCCCTTGGATTCAAAATACAAAGCTGAAGTTAGAAATTTAAGTAACAAAATAATACAGAGGAAAATGATCAAATATGAATTCCATGGACAGAGAATTCAAATCAAGTGATCTCAAGTTTTCACTGTCCATTTGTCTCAACCCTAGTGTGGTAGGCAGAATAAGGGCCTCCCGGAGCCTGTGAAGATGTCACCTTGCATGGCAAATGGACTTGCAGAGATAATTAAGGTTAAGAGATTTTCCTGGATTATCTAGGTGGACCAGTCACCTGAATGAGCAAAGAAATGGATCCTCCCTTGGAGAAGAGATGGCTCTGACATCTATTCTTTGTCTTACTAGGATATAAGATCCTGCCTGCCTCAATAAAACTAAAGTTTATGAGCACCTACTCAGTGCAATACATTGACATAGGGAACTATGAAGAAGACAAAGATAAATAAGATGTCCGGTCTTCCCATTAAGGAACTTACACTTAAAAGGCAAGACAATGCATAATAAAAACCATAGCTATTGAATGGTTTTAAAGTTATCCCTGAACTATTGAACAATGAACTATTGAACATTTTCAATGTGCCGGGCACTGATTTCGTGAACTCTTTTAATCTTTGTAACAAACCATTAAGTTAGTCCCCATTATTATCCCTGATTTTTCTTTTTTTTTTTTTTCAAGTGAAGAAACTAAAGGACAGAAAAATTATGTAATTTGCCCAAGGTCGCTCATCTAGTAAATATTCACATAAAAATCCAACTTCAGAAGATCTGGCTCCAGAGTGTATGCATTTAACCACTACGACCTACAGCTCCAGGAGAGGTTGAATATAACAGGGGTCAGGAGAGAGGAATCACGAAGCACTTTGGGCATCCAGAGGAGAGAGAAAATAACTTCTGCTGAGGGAATCATGAAACAGTTCCTGAGGAGGCGGCATTTGGTTAAGGCTTGATGAATGCATGAGGTATGGTGTGCTGAGAGAGGGGGCAACTAGACTGAAGAGGGGAGATGAGCAAAGGTCCAGAGCAGGAGGTGGAATTGCATGTGGGATGCACAGGGAAGGGGGCATGTCAGGTTTGGTGTAGAAGGATGAACAGAGAGTGGTAGGGCTGAAAGAGAGGTGTGGCCACAGTTTGGAAGAAGCTAATTAGGCCTTTTTAAAGTTATCTCCCCCTAAAAATCTATAGATGGTTTTAAGAAGAGTTAAGAATATAATCAGTGTGTATTTTTAGAGAAATTAATTCAGCAGCAGTGTTTATGGAGAGCTAAAATACCATCTCTCTTTAATCCACCTGGTCCCAAAATTGCCCTATCAGAAGTGAGCCAAGAATTCTGTACTGGTTTCCGTTGGCTGCTATAGCAAATTACCACAAACCTGGTGGCTTAAAATAACAAACAATTATTCTCTTATAGCTCTGGAGGTCAGAAGTCTAAAATCAGTTTCGCTGGGCTGAAATCGAAGTGTTGGCAGGGCCGTGCTCCCTCCAGAGGGATCTCTCCCTAGGGGAGAATCTGTTTCCTTGCTTTCTCCAGCTTCTAGAGCTCCATTCCTCACATTCTTTGGCTTGTAACCCCTTCCATCTTCAAAGCCAGTAGTGTAGCATCTCGCTCTCATTGCCTTCCTCTTCTGCTCAAATCTCCCTAAGATGTTATGCCTCCCTCTAATAAGGATACTTGTGATTGCATTTAGGGCCCACCAGATTAAGCCAGGATTATCTTCTTCTCCTAAAATCCTTAATTTAATCACATCTGCAATGTCCTTTTTGCCATAAAAGGTAACAATCACAGGTTCTAGGGATTAAGACCTGGATATCTTCGGAGGCCATTATTCAGTCTAGAACAACATCCATTTAGAACAGTAATTCCAAATCCTTTGACCTGTTTTTCATCCTTGTCCTTGAGTGACTGAGTGGTGACAAAAATATTATCATTCAATTGGAACAGTGGGCTGGAATTGGCAATGGGGGATGAGGAACATTCAGACCTCTCCATCTACCCCTCTGGTGTTGTAGGAAGTAGGAGAAAAAAACAAGCCCTATTGAAGGAAACAACAAGACCCCATTTGACAAAGAGATTAGTGAGATGCCCACTACAGTTCAAGTGAAGAAGTGGAAGGAACGCTGGTGGGGGAAGTGGGTGATTTACTTACAGAACATGTGCTCCTGGGAATGGTGGAAGACACCAGAATACAGGCATACTGAAGGGGAGACACAGCCATCATTTAGGACTAAACTGGATGAAGACAGGGAGTTTGAGAGGAAAAAGCAGTGAGGAAGGGCTATACTAGACATGAATTGGTTGGAAGGACCAAATACAGAGCCCCCAGGTGCAGTTGCGGAACATGGAAAGGACAGGAGTCCTAGGCAGAAGGAAGTTCTGAAAACTTGGAGGCTGTGAAAAATGGATTTGCAAAGAAGTTAGTTCAGCCTCTGTCATGAGACCAGAAATTTTGAATGTCAAATAACTAATTCATGAAACTTGACGATATAATTGGCTCATCTTGTGCTGTATTTCCTCCATTATTCCATTTTTCTGCAAAATTGGGATTTTTGAGCTTCTATTTATGTTGCTCCATGCAACATGAAATGACAAATGCACAATGTCTAACAATTGAGTCAAATAGGCAATTAATTTGTATTAAGGAAATATTTATTAGTGAAAAAATATTGTTAAAGATCAAACCTTTGGGGATTGAATTACAATGATCTTCCACAAGGCATTCATTTCATTTGGGACAGGGTCAAAATGGTGGCTTTCTATAAATACACTATTAAAAATGTAAAGAAATTATTTTAAGCTGATAAAGTGTTACAATATTGACAAATCTCAAAAATGGAGATGTAGGTTACCGGCTTTGGAAGCTATGAAAATGTTTGCATACTAGATGCTTCAGTCAATGTCCTGGAATTAGACAGATGGCATCATCAGCTGGGATTTTTGGGACGTCTTTTTGGTGAAGGAATTGTTTGCAGTGGTGTAGACAGGGTTAAAGGAAGCAACAGGGGGTTTTGAAGCATGCTCAAAGACTAGCAACAGCTGGAACCCATTACCACCCATGGGCCTGAGCGGTAAAGGGGAGGGGGCTTTCCTGGAACCAGGGACGGCCAAGGCCTTGGGAGACAGAGAATGATCAGCACACTCGCCAACAACATATGTTTTGGTAAGGCTGGGAGACTTCAAGAACTAAAATCTAAGCAACTTCACCCCTTCTTCCACCAGTCACAGCATATAATATCCTGCCCTGAGCTGTAAGAGTTGGCCACAACCCAGAACAAAGATAATCTTTTTTGGAGATCGCCTTTGAAAAATTGCGTGCACCCTCAGTTTCAGCCAAACGCAGGACCTAAGGTCCCTCTTAGCAGCCTTATGTCTACCAGACGTCTGAGTTGGTTTGACACAGATTAGATAAGATTAGAGCACCCTGAAGCATGGACAGTTCCATTCTGTCATCAACCCTTTAGGAAAGGCAGAGCCTCACTTAGACCCTGAGCAACATTCTTAACTTCATCTAATGGAAGAAGAGAATGTACCTTAGTTCTCATTCACATAGCCCGATGTAGTGAGATTCGGTACAGTGCGTTGCTAAAGGTGACCCTCGTGTGCAAAGGTTGGGAGAAGCCTGGTCATCTCTCATGGCAGCAAACACTTCCTGTAGGATTTGAGCCCCAAAGAGCTATCCCTGGAAGCTGATATACAAGTTTTCAACAGGAACCACTTTTGCTAAAGGATTCCGTACATTCTAAATGGGAAGTGTCAAGACTGAAATATTATTTTATTTTCACTATTATCACTTTTGCTGGGACAAGCAAATCATCACATATGGACTTTACAGCTGAACGATTTTTTTCAGCTTTTCAGTTCCTCTGTCAGGCTCAAAATAGGTAATTACAGAAGCAAATGAAACCCTGCATACAATCCAAAGGTTCTGAGGGAGCCATCACCACCTACACGCTGGGCAGCAGGTCCTTCGGGAAACATTCAGTGTGAGCCACATCTGAATGAAAGTGGAAACCGGCAGCTTTAGTTCTGGCTTTGGAACATATGGTGCAGTAAATTATCAGCGTGCAGTCTATAATTAAGGACATAGCTTCTCAACAATAACGCCTAAATGAGCATGTTCTCAGCTGCACATTACCTTCTGGAATGGAATCAAATATGGTCCAGCTTTGGTCTGAGGCAACCGAGATGCTTTGGTGACTGTAATGAACAGCCTCGGAAGCATAAATGCCTTTCTCACCCACTCCCACCAGCCTCCAAGTAGTCAGCCGTACTTTCTTACCCCCGTGTTTCATACCTTGTATTGTGTCACCCCATCATCGTGGCCACAAGCAAATGGGGTCAGGGACTGGGGACTGAGTCAGCAACTGTGATCCGCAGCCTACGAGGTGGTTGGTTCAGCCTGAGAACCCCAGAGAGGCACTCTGCACTAGTGAGTCAAGTCAATGCAATGACATATTCTTTCTAGAGACATCTCAATGGATGCAGAAGCTGGCGGCAGAAGCAGGTACAAACTGTGATATAGAGTGCAGGAGAACAGCGAAGAAGGCAGTGGGAGGTGGCAGAGAAGCTGTAGCGCGGCATAAGGCACAGCAGTAGAAACTGAGGCTCCGGGATAGTGCCGTATTAGAATAGAGAGCAGGCAGCGATGGATTCTGGTACAGCCACTGCAGCAGCCTGAACAGCCAGGAATGACACTTCACTTCGTTAGTGCCTGGCTGTGAAATTGCAGGGATCATTTCCCTATGTATCCTTATAAAAATTCCTCTCATTGGGGCTGGCCCCGTGGCGCAGCGGTTAAGTGCGAGCGCTCTGCTGCTGGTGGCCCGGTTCTGATCACGGGCGCGCGGATGCACCGCTTGTCAGACCACACTGTGGCAGCGTCCCATATAAAGTGGAGGAAGATGGGCACGGATGTTAGCCCAGGGCCAGTCTTCCTCAGCAAAAAAAAAGAGGAGGATTGGCATGGATGTTAGCTCAGGGCTGATCTTCCTCACACACACACAAAAAAAGTTCCTATCACTGAGGATGTCCCTGTGATATCTCTGAGCTCGTGACGTCTCTGAGCATGTCTCTGTGCCTTGCAACTTGACACAAAACAAAACTGAACACAGAAGATTTTGTGTTGAAACCACATTTATACGAATGAAGGCCATTCCCATCAGGAACGTTCTTTGTGCACACACAGGACAACAAAGGATGAGTATAGAGGTTGCAGAAAGCTTCTAACACCAAACCAGCAGTGCCTTTCAGCTCTGCCAAACCAACTTAGTTACCATGTGCCAGAAACTGTGCTAGGACAAAACTGGTCACAGTTTGGGAAAACTGTTGCAAATAACTTGGAAGCAACATGAACTGTTACAGATTTTAATTCCTGCTGAGCATACTACTACAATATTTACACCAACACAACTACATCGTGGGCTCCAGAAATGCGTCTCAGGGCTCTTTGTGCCTATGCATGTACCTTGCATGTGTATTAGACTGTGTGATGCTGGTCACCACTTCTTAGGTCTGGGTTGTCAAGGCTCCTGGTCTGGCATTTAGGTCGATGCAGCCATGGAATGGCATTGCCTTAGACTTATGGTTGCATGATTTCCCCACCTGTACATCAGTGCAAGAACAAAGAGTAATCTCTTTTGGTGATAATTGTTAACATACACCTCATTATGAAGAGCAAGCAAAAGATAACTTCCACCAATTTCTTGGTAGAAACAGCCTGTGGTTTGCAGCGGAAGCAGTTCTCACTTCTCAGGAGAAGGCTGGCTGGTTGACCAGCTGCTTGCAAAATGGCAGTGAATTCCCCAACAGCACAAGGATTAGGCCTCAGTTTTGCAGACTCACACAGATGGGTGTTTAGAAAGTAGAATGCCAACTTATTAAACTACACTAACAATGTAACCACCAGGTGGCGGGACAGTCACATCTGCTTGAACAAGGTCTCCCAAGAGGAGAGGCGTATGGAAAGCCATATTCCAGAGGGTTCTCCGTTTGAACAGATCAAAGGAAAGGGAATAAAGTGTACACTTTTCTGTCTTGTAGCATCAGGCTCTGTTATCTTGCTGCATCCATCTCTAACACGGGCTGGTTTCTGCCCGGAGTATGGTCCCTTCCCCTGGCCTAATGGGACACCATCTCTTCTAAGTAGGGTTTAGATAAGCACCGTCACCTAGTTCTGGCCTTTCGTGTCCCTTTTTTATGTTGTAAGGCCTGGGATTATTAACTTTGTTGGCCACCAACCCCTTTGGCAGTCTGACGAAGCCCATGAATCCTTTCTCAGAGTAATATTTTTATTTTTATTTATTTATTTATTTTTTTTTTTAAGGCTCTTTTTTATTTCTCCCCCAAAGCCCCAGTAGATAGCCGTATGTCACAGTTGCACATCCTTCCAGCTGCTGTATGTGGGACGCGGCCTCAGCATGGCCGGAGAAGCGGTGCGCCGGCACGCACCCGGGATCTGAACCCGGGCCGCCAGCAGCGGAGCGCGCGCCCCCAACCTCCAAGCCACGGGGCGGGCCCTCTCAGAGTAATATTTTTAAATGTTTAAAATAATACATAGGGGCTGGCCCCATGGCTTAGCAGTTAAGTGCGCACGCTCCGCTACTGGTGGCCCGCTTCGGATCCCAGGCGTGCACCAACCCACCGCTTCTCCGGCCATGCTGAGGCCGCGTCCCACATACAGCAACTAGAAAGATGTGCAACTATGACGTACAACTATCTACTGGGGCTTTGGGGAAAACAAATAAACAAACAAAAAAAGTGAATTTAAAAAATTAAATAAATAAAATAATACATAGGATTACAAATGAAACCAATTATAATGAAACAGTTCAATCCACTCAGGTTAAGATCCCATGCAACCTGACTCATTCATACAGTCTTTCTCCAAATCAGGTATAATAAAATTGATTAGGTTTACTAAATTAAATTCATATTTCTGCCTGGCCTCTTTATTATTTCTAGATTGTCTTGGTTTGAGTTTGGCAAATTTCCAACTCTTCTGTTCTGCTGATGCATTATCAGAAACCATTTCCTGCTCATGCCAACACATGGCTGACAAAATCTATCCTTTCTTCCAAGTCCTTGAGAAGTTCCTCACTATCCTCTCGGGTAACGATCTACAGTAGAGAACTAGGAAGGAGCAGTGCAGGACAGTGAAACAGCCTGCGTGGAACCCCCCAATTGTAGCTTGCCTAATATTTACTGAGCACCTACTACGTATCAAATTCTACACAGAGATTTACTTTCTGTTCTCCAGAATGTCTGGAGTCCAGAGAGCCATTTTGCAATTCATTCTCATCTGCCCCATCGACTCTGGGCAAATCACCGAATCCTCTGGTCTTCAATTTCCTCATGTGTAAAATATGTAAATAACAGTGATAGCTCTGGAGACTGTTGTGAATAAACTAAATGAAAGAATGTATGTGAAAGTGCTGCGCATTAGAAAATTGGGCATTGAAAAATACAAACACCTAGGGACTTTGTAGACCTTTATCACACCCACATTCATCTCTTGTTAGTGACTGTTGAGTGGACCCACCCTCTCACCGATTTTCTTCAAGTTCAGAAGCATCAGGATCTCATCCACTCTCAGTATCCTTAATTCTTTTTATCATAATTATTAAAATATAACTCAATCTTAAAATAATAGCATCTTAAAATATCCTTTGTCCTCCTAGGATATTTCAGCCCAGAAAACAATTGTGAGTGGTTAAGCTCCAGGATTTTAACTACTCGCTATTGACTTCTCAGAAACTGAGCTCCCCATCCTTAGGGCTGTTCAAGCAGGAGCTTGACAAGCGTCTGTAACATTTCCTATGAGGGTTTGGTCTGTGTGACCTGCATTCCAGAAAGTCAACAACCCGTACTCTTTTTGTTTTACAGATTTCCTAATCAGGACTTCTGGAACAATCTGTCTGCCCTCGCTCCAGAGGGCTGATGTTAAGGTTTTCCCTCTTAGTCATCCTTTCAAATTGCCTCCTTACTCAATCTCCTGGTGTCATGGATGAGTTACAAGCTGCACTCACACGAAAAGGACAGCCAAAATGGCCCAGGAGTCCTTCTTACCCTAAAACTGCTGAACACACACCAACCATGTAGAGATTCATCATGGAAATCTAAACCCTGCTAATCTGAGAGATGACCTCCAGCTCTTTGTCCCATGCTCACCATTTCAGACTTCTTTTTTTGGGGGGTGGGGGGGCACAAGGGAAAACTGTTATTTCTTTTTCTCTCTCTCTAAAACATAAGAAAAAACCTATTATTACCCCTCATAGACATGTGACAACCTTAATACTGTCCTCACCACTCTTTCTCACAGTGAGGAAAATTCTCTTCTATTTGAAATTAATTCACAGGAAATAAATTCTGCTAGCTACAACATCAAACTTCCAGAAATTACACATTTTCTAGAAACGTTGTTAGCAAGTCAGAAAACTTTTTTTCTTGAAACTTTGAATACACCAGAGCAGCTTTTATGTCTGGAGCAGAGATGCCTGCTCCCACATGAGCATTCCAGCCACAGTTCTCATCACCGGGCTCCCACCCTGCGTTCCACAGGCATTACCTCTGCAGTAGGTGTGTGTGGTGTTGGTGTTGGCAGTCTAATGATGATTGAGACATGGTCCTTGCCTTCAAGGAACTTACTTTCTTTGCACAGTTTTCAATAGTGGCATCACCACACACCAGTTATGCAGTCATTTGTTACCATCAATAGTACCATTACTGATCTACTGAGGATGGTGGATGATTTACTTTCTTCTTTGTAAATTAGATCACATTTAAAGTCATCTCTATAGCTGCATGTGATCATCTTGATTTGCTTCCTTGAGTGGGATGGAAATGGGTGGACTTACAGGGACACCTAGATTTTGCACGAGGGATATGCGACTATCACCTCTCATGAGTGTCACAGAAAGAGAGAGGGATTGAGAACAGCTGCCCTGGCACATGCAACGATGTGTTGGCCTTGATAATTACAAGAAGGAAGTTAAGACATGGCTCCCGGCTTTAAGGGGCTTATAATATAACTGGCAGGATCTATCAGATAACCATATGGATAATATATAATTAAGAGCTAAATTATGGGGTTTGGATTATGGAAGTGGGACAAAGGAGAACACAGCAAGGAATGACTTCATACGGTCTTGGGACATTTTGTAGAGGTGGGGAGACTTCAAGGTTGAGGAGGTTTTGACAGGTGAGAGTCACAGAGACAAGCTTATTGGAGAGGTGTTGGCTTCCTTCAAAGTGAGACTGACTAACTGAGGCTGCTCCTGGTGTCTTCAAGGCTTCCCATATCTCCCACTAATCCACCCAGAGCCACAGCTCTTCATCAGGTCAAATCTCAACCCCATCCACGTCTCTGCATCCCCACAGCCTCCACTTTAATTCAGGACCTCATCAGAGCTCATCTCTATTTCTGCTACAGCCACCGAAATGGTTCTTCCTGCCTCCACTGTTGCCTGCCTCAAATCATTCCTCCACAGAGTGACCCTCCTAGTATCAAATTGACCATGTAACTAACTCTTCTGCTTCAAACAGTTCAGTGACTCACCTACTGCCTCCAGGAAGAAATCCAGCCATAGGACACAAGATCTTTTATACTGTAGTTGTCACTTACTCTTCAGCTCATCTCTTGCCCTTTCCCATCCCCCATTCGCCTCCCCAGCCACTGAATTACTTGCTATTTTAGTCAGGTCAGGTTGCCATAACGAAATACCATAGACAGGGTGGCTAAAACAATAGAAATTTATTTTCTCACAGTTCTGGAGACTGGAAGTCCAAGATTAAGGTTCCAACAGGATTGGTGTCTGGTGAGGGCTCTCTCCTTGGGTTGCAGACAGCCACCTTCTTGCTAAGCCCTCACATGGCCTTTTTTCAGTGCATGTACATAGAAGGAAAGAGAGAATGAGTGATCGAGCTCTCCTGTGTCTCTTCTTATAAGGGCACTAATACTATGGGATCGGGGCCCCACACTTATGACCTAATTTAACCATAATTACCTCCCAAAGGCCCCATCTCCAAATACTATCACATTGGAGGTTAGGGCTTCAACATATGAATTTGAGGGGGACACAAATATTCAGTCTATAACACTTGCATTCTCTAAACACGCCATATCTTGCCATACAACCCCACGCCTTTGTATAAGCTATTCTCTCTACTTGGCATGGCCTTCTCTGAACCAATTCCCAACACCCCCATCTGTCACCCTGTCTAGCTCTGGTCTTTGTTTGCCTAATTCCTTTATACCCCTTAAGACTCAGTTCAGGCTGGGCTACGTGTCCTTCTGTAGGCTCCTTTGGGGGTCTTATGTGCTCCATCAGAGCTGTCCCATAGCTGACTGATGCAGGACTGTGATATCCTTCGGGGCAGAAACAATGTTTTATCCTTATCCATCATCCTGTCTCTAATGCTTAGCACAGTGGCTGGCACATGTTTGCTGCATGAGTGAGTGAATGAATGAATGATAAGAAAGGTAAGGCCATGTTGTGGAAAAAAATGAGGCAGAAAATTTAGGCTTGATTAAATAAATAGCATAAAGCCCTTATATGTTTTTCAGCATAAAAATATGATTCCAATGGTTTTAGAAGGATGGTTGGGAAGTTTTATCCAAGAAGGATAGGGGATGGGTAAGGAGACCAGCTAGGAGAGTATCATAATAATCCCATACTGATGAATAGTATTGAAAATAATAATAGTAAAATTCCTATCTAACATTTATTCAGCACTCACTATATGCCAGGCACTGTTTTAAATGTTTTACATGTATTAGCTTATTCTCACAACAACCCCAGCCTAGGGAATAAAAAATATTTTTTATCCCATTTTACACATGAGGAAGCTGAGATACAGAGAGGTTGAGTAACTTACCCAAGGTCACAGAGCTAGGAGTCACTTGCAGGGGAACTGAACCTCCAGGGATGGCTCTGACGGTACCTAAAGTCAGAAGACATATTGCACAGTGGGTGAAAGCAGCCCTCGAAGACAGGCACACTTGCTTGAAAATTTAGACTCTGCCACTTAACAACTATCTCAGTTGGGCATTTTTGTTAAGCTCTCTGAGCCTTTGCTTCTTTTTCCGTAAAATGAGGATAACAACAGTACCTGCTTCACAGTGCTGCCCTGAGGACTGACTGCAGTGACACCCCTGTCCTTCTCACAGTCCCTCACACATGGTAGGGCACTCAGTGTTAGTTACAACCATTACTCCCAAAGGGACACTGTTTTACCTTCCCCAGTCAGAAGGACAAGACATCCAGAAATTGAGATCCCAGTGGTAACATTTTCAAATTTATAATGTAAATTAGTATTTTTTTAAGAGTTAGTTTTCTAGATGTTTCCCTCTCATAGAGTGAAGGATACCCATGTACTTAGTCTTTTTATAGCTAAATATCTCTTAATGAAGCAAAAAACAGGAAAGTTATAGGTTATGGAGAAATTGCTTTCAGTTTACTGGTAAGACAAAATAAATATGCCAAATATGACTGTTTCAACTTTAATTTTGGAGTGAACTAATTAACAAGAATTTCTCTCTTTCTGTCCTTATTTTCGTAGTTTTCTTGTTTGGTAAAATCTAAGCTGTCCACTTAATGAAATAAATTCAATAGACAGAGTTGACATTCTTAGAGATTCCTGCAGGGGCTGGGCTGGTATTTCATCCACAGGGTGAAGGAGCACAGGGAAGCTATTTCTGGAGCTGAAAAAAGGGGCATCAACACATTTCAGTGAGTTTTTCCCCTGGGAAATTGTGCCAGGTACACATTTTACATTTTCACATATTAAGAAGCTGAATATCTTAAAGTATGGGAACTAATTCAACGCCAGTGCTATATACTGACAATCCTACATTACTCTTAACATACGAAGGATCCAAAAGTTAAGTGAAACGAGCTTTCTAATTTTTTTATAAAAAGAAAAATAAAGCCAAGGGAAGGTAATGTTGCCTACTCTCAGAAAAGTAGGAACTCTAATGAATAAAAATATAATCTATAGGGAAAAACATAAAATTTGTCTATGTGAAATTAAATCTGGTAGCCACGTTGTAAAACGATACTCCCAATTCTGTATTGAAACTGATGCCTTAAAAACATTGGGAGCACCAAATTATCTGGCCAGGTCAACAACTTCTAGCTTGTCTATTGGGAAGAGTGGTCTTCAAACTGTGGAGATGGAATAAGCATTGTTAAGAGGGAATTGAATCCCAAGATAGGGAGCAGAGTAAAAGAATAGTTGGTCATGGTAAATGTTTTCATACTTTCAGACCAAGATATATTATATCTCAGGATATAGAAGGAATGTGCAGGTGCAATCAAGGACCCAAATAGACTACCAATAAGAAATCATAGAGAAAGAGAGAAGAATCTTAAGACCTGAGAAAAAAATGCCTCTCTCTTCCAAATGGTGAGCCCAAAAAACTACCAAAGAATAAACTTCATATCTATATCTAGTAAAATCCTAAAATGGCTTACGGCTTGCCAATACTTAGAAAATAAAGAGGTGATCAATGGTCTAGAGAATTCAAATGGATTCAGTAAGGGAAAGCATTGCCCAACCAACCAGCAGTTAAGGAGTTGTCACAGATACCACATAGCAGGATTTTAGCAACACAGCTTAAAAGCGTCTCAAAAAGCCTCCCATGAACCAAGGGCATATTTGCAAGCTTAATGTAGGTGCATTCATAGATGGTTGAAGAGTGTTAAACATGGATAAGAATCCACTCAGAAAAAGGTTTAAGGGATTTTGTATCTGATCTAGTTTGTTCCTGTAATGTTGTCAATGACCTGAATAAACACCAAGAAGGCACATAAATCTCAATTGCATGATTAATTCATTAAATTACAGAATAAGCACTTTAATAGATTTTTGCCTTTTTTCCCCATACTGATGAAAAGTTGGATCTGCAATAAATAAGATGAAATTTATCAAATGTAAATAGAAAAGTCTCCATATCAGTTCCAAAGGCAAATATACAAGGCTTTTATCTTCAGAATGACTCTGTGATGTGGGTATTATATTTGCCATGTTATAGATGATAAAACTGAGGTTTGCCAAATTAGTAACTTTCCCAAGTCATATTACAACCTCTTACTTCTGTTGTCACATCTCTGTTTATTCAATCTGACTCTCTTGCCTCCTTCTCATAAAGAACCTTGTGGTTATATCTGGCCTACCCAGATAATCCAGGATGTTTTCCTCATCTCAAAATCTTTAACTTAATCCCATCTGCAAAGCATCTTTTTCTATATAAGGTAACACTCACAGGTTCCAGGGATTCGGACGTAGACATCTTTGGGAGCCATTATTCAGCCTAACCATACTGGTGCATAGTGAGCAAGAGGGGGAGTAGCTGGAGATGACGTCAGAGAGGTGACTGGGAACTAAGTCACATAGGCCTTGAAGACCATCATAAGAATCTTGGGTTTCACTATAAGTGGAAAACCACGCAGAGGAGTGACACAGTTGAACTGGTGTCTTTAAGGAGCACTCCATGGCTGTATTGAGAAGAGACTACAGGGAGGCATGATAGATGCAGGGAGAACAGTGAGAAGGTGCTTGCAGTGATCTAGGTGAGATGATGGTAACACATACCAGGGTGGTATCAGTGGAAGTGGTTAGATGTGGTTGGATGCTGGAGATACTCTTAAGAATAGAGCCAACAGGATTTTCTGACAGATTCAATGCGCTCTGAGGAAGAGTGGTCAAGGATGATTTCCTTTTAACCTGAGCAACTCAAAGAATGGAATTGCCATCAGTTTAAATTGAAATTTCTGTAGAAGGGGTAGGTTTGGAGTGGTGGTTAGAATAGAACCATACATTCTGTCTGGGATATGTCAATCTTACCATGACTATTAGACATCCAAGTAGAGATACTTGATAGGGAATTGGATTTAGGAATCTGAAGTTTAGGAGAAAATTCTGAGCTAGATATATAAATATGGGAATATAGGAATTGTAGACATATAGATGGTATGGTATTTTCAGCCCTGAGATTGGATGAGATCATCAAGGAGATAAGTGTAAGATAAATAAGAGAAGATCAAGGACTGAATTCTGGAGCACATCTGTGTTAGGAGGACAGGAAGAAGAAGAGGAGCTGTAAACAGGACTAAGAGAAAACGACAGGGCAAGTGCAGCTTCCTGGAAGACAAGTGAAAGAGGAAGTATATCAAGGATGATGAGTTACCATCTGTGATACACAAGATGAGTGCTGAGAACTGGATGACCAATCCTTGTGATCTGGGACAGACTGATAACTCTGAGTGGTAATAACCAAGACAGCATTGCCACAGCTCCAGTCTGGGCCAAACCAGCTATTGGACAACACAATCTATGAGTGATACATGGCTTTACAAAATCTATAATCTGGATTCTGTAACTTTCAGAATACGGAAACCATATCCAATGGCCTATTTTAAGGTCTTATCTTATTTATACTCTCAGCAAACTGGAATTTAATTCACTTCTACTTTGAAATGCTCTCTGCCTTGACTCTATCATTCTCTTTATTGAAGAGCCATGGTTTGGGGGAATTACTAGAGAATTTCAAGCAAAGGAGTGATATGATTATATTTTGGATTTTAGGAAAAAATCACATTGAAAGTAGATTGGGCCACACAGAAAGCAGGTAGTGTAAGAGGTTCTCAGAAACCATATGAGAGATAGGTGCAGTTAAGTACATTGGAGATGAGAAAAAAAGCAGAATGTACGTGTGTATAGGAAGTGGAGAATTACTTGGACCAGAGAGCCAATTAGATGTAAGGGAAGTGGAGGAGGTGGGTTCAAAGATAACTACCAAATATTTAGATGGATAAATGGTTGATGGTTGTGTCACTGGGCAACATTTTTAAGAAATCAGATTTCTGGACCCCATTTTCAGAGATTTTGATTCAGTAGGTCAGAAGTGGGGCCTAAGATTCTGCATTTGTAGTGAACGTCTCAAGTTAATCTGATCCAGATGTCTGCACAACATACTTTAAGAAACACTAGCATAGGCAATGGTGGAATCCATGGGAAAGTCTGTGATTCTCAATCTCTCAAGAAATACTTGCTGAGTTCCCACAAGATGTCCCATACTGTGCTAATTTATGGAGATGTAAAAATGAAAAAAAAAGTAGACAAGCTACCTGTGCTACAGACTAGTGGAGGGGACAGGAATGCAAATTTATCATCTCAGACTCTGAGAAGTGCTTTGAGGGAAAGTTAAGGTTCCTGTGAGAATATATAACAGGGGAGCAGGATCTAGTTTCAGGAAATTAGGGAAGGCCTGTCTGAGGAGGTAGCATTTGAGCTGAGATCAGAATGCCTAGGAGGTAATTTAGGGAGTAAGTAGGGAAAGAGATAAGACTATAAAGAGTGTGAAGGAAAGAGAGATGAGGCACAACTTCTGGAAAACCAGTATCAAAAGTCAGACAGCAGAAAAGGATAATGAGAAGGAACAACAAGAGAGGGAGGATGAGGACTGAGAAAGAATGACATTATGGAACCCACAGAGAAGAATGCATGAACAAGGGAAAGAGTGGTCTACAGCCTCCAGTTCCAAGGAGAGTCCAGTGAAGTCAGGACTTCAGAGTGACCTTATGCCAGGACACTACAAGACTGCACGAGAGGCAGTGAGGTATGGAGCTAGGAAGGTGGATTCTGACACTGCCTGCTTCCAAATCCCAGCTCTACCACTATCAGCAAGATCTTTGGGAAGTTCCTTAACCTTTCCAGCCTCAGTTGTCTCACCTGTAACATCTAGTATAACAGGAGGCCCAGTGGAACAGAGACTTTTACGCGGCTTGTTCATTGCAGTATCTCCAGCGCCTAGCACCTGCCGGCATAATGAAGGTGATCAATCAATATTTGTTGAACAAATAAGAATAGTAATAGAACCACCTCACAGCGTTGTAAGCATTTGAAATAGATAAATCACTTGCAACACTGGTTTCCAAACGTGGCTGCATTTTGGAATCACCCGAGAATCTTTAAAAACCAAGGACACTTGGCTCCCTCCCCAGACACTCTAAGATATTTTAAAGCTCCCCAGGTGAATCTAACGTGCAGCAAAGTTTGGGACACCCAAGTTTAGAACAATGCCCAGCATATAGAAAGCTTTTTCAGTACAAATTAAGCTAAAGAAGCTTGTGGGAAGAGAGAGGGTTCCAGGGAGAAAGGGGGTGGAAACAAACATGCAACTGATAAATTATGTGGACAGCATAATTGTAAACTGACTGCTCCTTATTCAAGGGTTGCCCAGCAAGTATAATTACACCAGTTTTTTCTCATTTGGTGCACCAAAGTTTTTGGTCCTTACACCAAAATTAAGTAGGTATTTAGTTTTGCTCAGCAACTGTTGGATGGAAGAAAAGAAAACGTCTCTAAGAGTGAGACTTACACCGCCAAATGGTGGACAAGGCCAAAACATACGGACGGAAAAAAGCCAGTGAAGACTCACCCTCAGCCCCGGGGGGTAATTTGCAGTGTTGCTTCCCAAGCAGCTCTGAAAACAGTTCCTCCCATCTCTTCAGGCTGCCTGAAGAATTAAGATCACAGTAGGTTTCATTTCTTCTGTAGCTGAAGCAACCTTATCTGGACCATTTTTTCTCCCTCCTAGAAATCTTGCAGCTGTGCGTTGAATGCCAAGTTGCATGTTTCAAATCAAGTTCAATAAAGAAGGCCTAACTCAGATAACAAGAGGCTCTCCGAGATTCTTTATACCCCAGCTGTTAACTTTTGTGTTAAAATTCTGGTTGGCTATTTGACGCTTTCCTTTAATTTAGAAAAGCACTTAAAGCACTTTGGGAAGCCCCGGATTGATTTTCAATTTGGGAATCCCGTGTCCGCAGAGCTACTCGGAAAGAGTTCAAGAACATTTTGTGAGTAAGTTTTCTGCTCTAGCAAGCAGGTAAAATGGAGCTAGAAATGCATTCTGGACCAACAGGATTTTCCTTATGATGCAATAAGGAGTTCACACTGAAGGAAGTGTGGACACAACCGGGAGGGATCGCGGATGGAGGGCCCTGACTAGATGGAGGACGCAGAGGGTAGCAGAGAGGGCCACAGGTAAGGAATTGGGGTGGCAATTAGAAAGGAAAGACCTGGGAAAAGAAGGAGAGGGATCCCTGATCAGAGAGAAGGGGTAGATGAAACAAATAAAGAACTAATCGTTGGGAATAGGAGAGGTAAGAAACGAAAGAGAGACAGAGAGTCCTCCAACAAGGGAAAAAAGGAGTAAGAAGGCCAGTTAACAGGGAAAACTTTGAGGCAGGAAAAGGAAAAGAGAGCGTGCACAGAATGAGAAGGTGAGGGTGGTTCTGGCAGACGCTGGGAGAAGACTGCTCAAGTTCTGATTTGAAGGAGGAAGGGGAAGCAAACTCGCTGTTTTCTTCCATTGTTGATGACTTTTCAAACTGTCATACCTACAGCAAAAAAGCAGTATAGTAAAACAAAACTGTAGATGAGAGAGATTCAAATGGTTGTAGTTAACTTATTACTGATCATTTTCAAACGTGAAAGGTCTGGTGAGTGTTCATAACAAGAATGACGCAACTGACAAGCAGATTTGGTTGTACATGTGGCATGAAAAACAAGACAATAAAGCCATTCCAAAACACTGGTAAAATGTCGGTAAGGACCGGGATTAAGCCTGTTTTCAAAGAAGTCGGTGGATGTTACATTAGATTTATAAAAGTAGATGAACATACTTTTTTACAGAGGAAATACTTTTGATATACAATCTAATAATCCTGAGACATAATGCAGACAACATACCAACAATATGCAAAGCATATGCTAAGAATATCCCATGATTATTAAGTAAGGAAATTTAGTAAGTCTAGAGTTCAGACATTTGTATTTTTACAAAACCTCATGCACGCATCTGATGTTCATCCCCTACTGAGAGCCACTGGCCTAGAAGATATTAGATTCAAATGAAGAATGAGCTTGTGGCCAATTAACATTTTTAATAATAACTGAAATTTATGACTAACAACACTTGACTGTTGATGCCTACTGTCCCCAGACAAAACAGCATCAAGACTGTGATAAACAGAAAGATGTCATGGACAGCAAAGGCATTGACAAATCCCTAGGAACTTCCCATACAGGATGCAGTTTCTGAAATATTTATACTAATAATATTTTACTTATAAAAACTTTACCAGGGCTGGCCTGGTGGTGTAGCGGTTAAGTGTGTGTGCTCTGCTGCGGCAGCCTGGGGTTCGGATCCTGGGCACCCACCACGCACCACTTGTCAAGCCATGCTGTGCCAGCGTCCCATATAAAGTGGAGGAAGATGGGCATGGATGTTAGCCCAGGGCCAGTCTTCCTCAGCAAAGAGAGGACGATTGGCGACAGATGTTAGCTCAGGGCTAATGTTCCTTAAAAAAAAAAAAAAATTTTACCTACGGAAGGATAAACATCTCTTCTGATTTAACAACTCTTCTCATGCAACGCATCAATAGGAATATAGATTTTGTTAAAACCCAATTATTTCTGGTACTTTACAGGGTGAAAAAAACAAATCTTTGTGATTTTGCAGGGGCCCCCTGGGAAATTATAAATACAGTTTTAGGTGCAAAAGATATCCTGAAAGTTTTACTTTACTTTTTTTGTCTATACTGAAGGTCTGATTTTGGGAAGACAAAAATAAAAAATATTATCAGAGAAGATTTAGACCCTTGATTAAGATAGGACCATGGGTGCCTGAGAAAAAATACTTGTTACCTGTTTAATTGAAGTGACAAAAAAACTTAAACATAGAAGGTAACATATTGCAAAATGTTAGCTCTTTCAGAAGTGAGGATTCTTTGTTCTCTTTTTGATGTTGTTTTCTTAAATAATCCAGGATGTAATAAAGTCAATATAAAGCACAGAAAGTTACTCTAACAAGACAATCTTTGCTATGCAGGCAGATGACACAGAAGGATTAACCTTTCATACTATAAGAGAAAGCCATAAGCAGTAAACCAAGGAAGCAATCCCATCCACACTGAGCAAACTTTGCTAAGCTATTAACACATTCCATAGCTTTTCAGGCTCAGGTATTATAAACCAAGACAAATAAAATTTACATCTCATGTTTTACCTTTCATTGTGCTATTTAACATTCTGGAACATGTTGGCACTTTAGGATAAATCTCGCAAGGCCACGAGAACTAATTTCATAAGACATCATTAGCATACAATGCTTTAATCATTACTACCTTCAAATTAATAAATAAAGAAGGATTTTTAAAATTCTCAGTTTCAGTTTCCAATACAGTCAATATCAGTAGTTATAACCCACATAAACAAACTCTTTGGAGTCCTCAATCAGTTTTAAGAGTGTAAGTGGGTCTGACTTACACTCTTACAAAAGACAAAGCACAGAGAAGTACTATTTTAGGAGAAAACTATTGTTTTCCTTGAAAAATAGAAGCACAAATGTATTTGTATTTTCTCTGTCACTATTGCTCTTGGTATAGCCTCAACCACCAATATTAATTATAATTTTTAACCAAAGTAACTAACTTCTATTTCTCACGGAAAACTTGGAGTGGATAATGGAGAACTGTCTGTCACAAACCAGCATTTTAGCCGACAAGGAGAACTCATAAATGCACATAACATAACTTTCTACAGACACATACTTGCTACAGCCTTATATACCTTCTGAAAGTGGCAAAAATCAACCAAAGATATAGCCCACTTGTGACATGTTAAAAACAAAAGAATACAAGCATAAAATTATGCTTAGTAATCTATGTTTCAGTGTTCTGTCTCACTTAGAAATGATTTAGGTAGCCAGTGTTTATCCATTAATTAGCTCAATTTATTCAGTTTCAAGTTCCTTATGGTTTCAAGTTCCTTAAAGATCTTTTGTTGTGTGTGTGTGTGTGTGTGTGAGGAAGACTAGCCCTGAGCTAACATCCATTGCCAATCCTCCTATTTTTGCTAAGGAAGATTGGCCCTGGGCTAACATCCGTGCCCATCTTCGTCTACTTTATATGGGACGCTGCCACAGCATGGCTTGATAAGTGGTGCATCAGTCCATGCCCGGGATCCAAACCCAGGAACCAAGGGCTGCTGAAGGGGAGCACACGAAATTAACTGTTACGCCACCGGGCTGGCCCCAAGATCTTTTTTTTTTAATTGAGATGTAATTCACATACCATAAAATTCACCATTTTGACATGTACAATTCAGTGTTTTTTAGTATATTCACAAGATTGTGCAACCATGACCATTATCCAATTCCAGAACATTTTCATTACCCCAAAAAGAAATCCATGTACCCATTAACAGTCACTCCCCATTTCCCCCTCTCTCTCACTCTTGGAAACTGCTAATATACTTTATGTCTATATGTTTTACCTGTTTTGGATATTTCATATAATGGAATCATGCAACATGTGGCCTTTTGTGTCTGGCTCCTTTCACTTAGCATAATGTTTTCAAGGTTCATCCATGCTTCAGCAAGTATCAGGATTTCATTCCTTTTTATGGCCAAATAACATTCCTTTGTATGGATATACCACATTTTGTTTATCTACTCTTCAGTTGGTGGACACACGAGTTGTTTCCACTTTTCAGCTATTATGAAAAATGCTGCCATGATCATTTGTGTAGAAGATTTGGTATGAACATATGTTTAGAATTTTCTTGAGTAGAACCTACGAGTGGAATTTCTGGATCATATGATAACTCTCTATTTAATTTTTGAAGAACTACAAAACTGTTTTTCCACAGCAGCTGCATTATTTTACATTCATACCAGCAATGTCTAAGGATTTCGATTTCTCTATATTCTCAGCAACACTCATTGTCTGTGCTTGATTATAGCCATCCTAGTGTGCGTGAAGAGGTATCTCACTGTGGTTTTGATTTGTAATTCCCAAACGACTAATGATATTGAGCATCTTTTTCATGTACTTGTTGGCCATTTGTATATCTTCTTTGGAGAAATGTCTATTCAGATCCTTTGCCCATTTTCAATTGGTTATTTGGCTTTTTATTAGAAAGATCTTAGAAATTGTCTTCAAGCTGACATACTACAAAATATGATTCCTATTGAAATAAAGTGTTTGTCAAAATAATGATTCAATTTAGTTGTACCCAAATTCACATTTTTCATAACCAATCACTACACCTGCATAAGTTTAGAGACAGCATGCCCCAAATAGAATAAAAAATGCACTCATATTATACTTAACGTTGATAAATCAGAGAAAATATTGCTGGTTTTTATTATACTAAAGTTATTCGACTAGTCTTATTTGCCAAAGGTCTACCTTAATTATGTGAACTCAGATTTTTAAAATGTTTCTGAGTTAATTTCTGCAAGAGTACTTTTGCTTTTAATTGTAGCATATGGAAAGTATTATTAGTTCAAGTTCCCTATTTTCTTGGAATTGTGGGGACGTTAAAAGTACACTTATTTATCTCTATAAGCCAATTGGAACAGAGCTTCTTTATTTTTCTATTTACTCTTTCTCTGTCCTCAGCATCAAGAGAACATTCTTCTCTCTCCACCTTTATGAGTGTCTGTTTCCGAAAATGAAACCTTACTGCGTGTCTGACTTCTCTCATTCCTCACAACAGCTTTTCTTTCTTAAGACAGGTTCCATCACCTATTCTTTTGATCCTTGTTATACCTGAAATTTCCCCTCTACCTAATCTTTTTCATACGTTTTGTTTACATCTGAATCTTTTCTGTCATTACATTGTTTCCATTCTTATTTGTTTTTGTCTTTTTTTTTTTTATCATCTTCCACTGCCCTGGGTAAATGGATAGGAGAGTCACTCTTCAATCATTTGCTTTAATATTGCTTTTGACTTTATTCTAATCAAACTTTTTAAATCTCTGTCTCATGCTCTATCCATCGCAAATTTCTCTTAATTTTCATTAAAACACTTAATGTCACAAATAGTATAGCATTAAGACACTTATATAGCACATCCTTTCTCTGTCTTTTGATATAGTAATCTTGGAAGTATGTTTATCTGTTATGTTTTCCCTACCTTATTTCTTCCTAAGAGCCTTAGGACAGATATCAGGAAGGAAGGAAAATGGGAGGGAGACTGGAAGAGAGGGAGGGAGAGAAAGAAGAAACAGCAAAGAGAGGAAGCAGACAGGGAAATATTTTCTGCTGCTTTGAATCAGCAGGTAGAGCTTCTCATTCCCACCTTCCTACATTAAAATACTTTAGTTTTGTTCTATAAATTCTATAAAACATCTTTGTAACATAATTACAAGGGCCTAAAAATATAATAATAGGCTTGTCCAACAATAAGACTTGCTCTTCAAATTGTTCTTTCATCTGAGTGAGGAGGACTCTTGGTGAGAGAGCTGGTCAAGGACAAGGGGACAGCCTGGGATCCTGGGCAAGGAGTCTCCTAACAGCTGACAGCACCAGCTGAGCACTAGGCTGAAAGTTAAGCCAACAACGTTGTTAGCAGATGTCAACTGTGGACCCACCTGTACCCCAGGCACTGAGGAATACAAAGATGTACACAATAGAGTGCCTGCCTTCAAGCAGTTTATAATAAATGGTAACACTGGATTAAGTGTCAGTACACACTAGAAGATAAGAAAGTACATCAATGGATGTCTCAGCTCAGAAAATGTGAGCGCTGTGGACAGAAACGAGCTGGAACAGTGCCATGGAAGACACTAACTTAAAGAGCTGGGTCTTGAAAGGAGGGAAGGATTCGTCACGATAGAGGATGGGAAGTTGGATAGAGATGGCCATTTTTATCAAGGAAATATTGTAAAGAAACCCAGAGGAAGGAAAAAGTATGGAGTATTCAGAGAATACTGAAGTAGTTAAAAATGAAAAAGTTTTCAAGGGCCTTGAATGCCAAACTGAGGAGCCTGAAGGTTCCTTTTTACCCTGTCTCAACTTACGGAAGTACAGTAAATTCTGAACAGGACTTTTTTGCATATGCTGTTCCTTGTACCTGCAGTGGTCTTGTCCCCACCCCTCACTCCCTCCACATTCTCACCACCCTTTCCTTGATGCAGGTGGCTCCCTCTCATATTTGGTTTCAATGTCTACTTTCTCAGAACACTACACATGTGATCCACTCCCCCTTAACTTTCTATCACAGTGTCTGTGATTTGTTTGCATATAATTAATTAAACCACCAAGTGTAAAGATGTGTTTATTTATCTGCCCAGCCCTTCCACCAGCACTAAGTGTCACAAGGTCGTTTCCCATGTTTCCTTGATCATAACGACCATTGCTATCCAGCCTTCCTATCTCTATCCAGCCAAATCCTTCCTTCTCTTCCAGACCTAGCTCGTCAATCTCTTCCATGACACTGTTCCAGCCCATTTCCATCCTCAGGGCATCAAGAAGAGGAGAGGGCCAAATAAAGACCCCCATAGAACATCTACTTTTTAAGCAGGCAAAAAATAGAGAAGGAACCCTAAGAAAGAGAGGAAGAGGAGAGGACAATATCCCCAATCCCAGGGGAGAAGAGAGTTTCAAACGGGGTGATAAACAGCCTTAGAAACTGTGCAAATGCAGAGCAGGCTAAGAACAAAGGGTTTTCTACTTAGAGATCACCACGGATCTTTAAGAGAAAGTTTCAACGAGATGGTAGGGATGGAAAATTAATGGTCAGCATTCAAGATTATGCTTTTGAGAAGCTGGAAAAAAAAAAAGAGAAGTAGCTTATGTTTAAGGACGGGAGAGATATGGGTAGATGACAAGAGAAAGATGAAACACAAAGGGACAAGAAAGGGTAGCTGATGGTGCTGAAAAAGACAGCTGGGAGGGAATCTTAGCGATGCATTGTTAAAGGAAGCTTCAGAACATTCCTCACAGAATTGCCAAGACCGCATAAGGCAGTAACCTAACTTCACATTTGCTATTTCCTCACAAGTCGGAACAACGGCAGAAAGCCATAAAAGAGATCTGACAGGCAATAAGGTCCATGTTAATGAGGCATTGAGGAATGAGCCCCAAACCAACTGCACTGGGAGGGTTGCCTGTACGGAAAAGCCCAACCACACCCGTTTATCTTCTCCTCAGGAGAGCTTTACCAAAATTCATCTACAGGGCTCTCACCACATACTTAAGAGAGGGATTTGCAAAATCCTCCCCCACAGCGTCATAGAATTCCAGATCTGAAAGGGACATTAAAAACTATCTAATCACCAACAAGGGGACCCAAATCAAGGATGACATTTTCCTTTCCCAATGAGTTTCCTTTTTTTCTCTGCAGGATAATATTTCTTTTAATAAAACTCACTCTTAAAATATGACAAAGGCATAGGCAATAAACAGAATTTCTCATCTTTCCACCTCCAAACCTCTAACTGGCTTAATAATTCACTCCATCTCAGTGTCTTAAAAATGGGACTTTTATCTTTGAATCCATCTATAAAACTGTTCTCCTCTCCTCCCACTTGCTAAGTGGACACCATTTGTCACTCATTTTATGGATGCTTATCTACTCTGAGAGAAGTTTGATCAGATAACCTGGTCCTTAGAAAAGCAGAGGAAGATTGCTAGGAACGACTTCTATTGTTTGAGAATGTCTCTTTGATCTGAAATTTTGAGGAAGGTTATAGGATGTCTCCAGGGTCTCTTGCATTTTTGATAGTCCAGGAAATAATTACCTTGGTCTCCAGGGTCTGGAGAGCTTTTGTTGAACATGCTTGCTGGATCCAATCCTGCAGAGTGATTTGAGGATGAGCTTAATCCCCAGTCAGAGACCGAACATTCCTAGTTTAATGTTGTGATATAATATGACAGATTTATACATTGTTCTGACATAATGAAATGCAAAGAGATGAACTATTTTATTTACACAGTAACCTCTTATTTCAACAGTTCACTGGCTGTTGTATAGGCTTTCTTGGCCTTGTCAAAAAGGCCTCAGGAAGCATTGCTGTGAGCCTTGCAGAGCAGGCTCACCAGTTTACAAAGACCAGAGCACTAGGCCATGAAGTCAGGAAGGGAGAAAACAATGACAGAAACAAACAAGAAACAAAATATGGGACCCCTGGAATGTCCACTCCACAAAGGCATCCATGGAGCTCTCTGCTGCCCAGGTGTCCTTTCTTCTATCTGGACACAGAAGCCACAGAACAAATGTTTGTTGAATGAATCCCTTCCTAGGTTCATCATTCACTCAACAAACATTGTTGATCATTCCTTGAGTGAAGGTTGTGTTCTCTCTAGGAGACATAAGGAAGTGCATACAAAGATGAAAGGGATGCAGTCCGCATTCATTGAGAAGGATTAGGGGTAGTTAAGAAAACTTTAGAGGATCATTTCAAATGAAAATAATTTCAGCTCTCTCATGAACCAAACTCCTCTGAGTGTGGTTTAACTCCCAGGTAGAGAACACAGGGAGAGATTTGGTGCTTTCTCTTCTAACAGGTTCTCTGACTATAATATTGGAGGGTACAGGAATTCTTGGCCACGATTCTTCAGGAAATTTGAAAAGTAAAAGAGTGTGATGAGAGATGTTGGCTCACTCTCTCTTCCAGAGTAGGACCAGGACTTGGCATGAGGGATAACAGGAGGCACTCTAGATAACAATGTTCTTATTTACTAGAGCAAAGTGTATCCCCCCAAAATGGGTTTTCTGGTGTATTCAGGTAGAAGCAAGTGGATGCAAAAAAGCCTTCTTCGTCACCAACATGGGAAAAACGAGAAGGAAATGGTTTGCTCCAAGGTTTCCCTCCACTCCTGGTTTTTAGAGAGAAAAGCAAAAACAGGCCACATTCTAAAGTAAAGCCTTGCTACTCCAAGTGTGGCTGGAGGATCAGCAGCACAAGCATCGCCTGGAGGCTTGTTAGAAATGCAGAATCTCAGGCCCCAGCCCCAACCTACTGCCTCAGAAGCTGCAGTCTAACCAGATCCTCAGGTGGTTTGTACGCACGTTAAAATTCGAGAAAGCCCGCATTAGACCAGCGTGATGGCTGAACATTGGAATCACCTGAGAAGCTTTTTAAATTACAGATCCCACCCCCAGGAATTCTGATTTAAATAGTCTGGCTCCCTAAGCGATACCAAATGTGCAGCGAAGGTGGTAAAGCAGACAGAGGTCTCCCGTTCTCGACGGGGACCTGTGGAACGGCCGCAGGTCTGGGAGCTGCTGACGCGGGATGAACAGGAAGGGCTCCCCGAAGCCCAGCGATGCCACCGCCTCTTCCTCGTACGGGTGGGAGGGGGACTGAGGCTGGCTGTCCATATCCAGGTGTCCCAGCTTACCCCTGTGCATATACGCATCAAAACTACTCTCTGTGCATTTCAGGATGTGGAATCCGTGTAGAAATTTGTCATGGTAGATCAAAACATTAAGCCTGGAATGCTCTATGCCTGTGTGTGTAATCATCCTCAAATCATTTCCAATTAGGAAGGGTCCTCTGCTGTAGAAGGTAATAGAAGGAGAAAGGTTGCCCACAAAAGTTAGAGGCCTAAAGTTGGAAAGCTCAAAAAGCAAAAACAAAAAAACAGAGAAGAGTTACCCAAAGGAAGCACACCCAGCGAACCCCTGCCATGAGTCAGCGCAGGGGAGGCCCAGCCCCTTCTAGGGGAGCCTGATTAAGGATCAGGCTCAGCTGCCGGGCTGGGCTGGGCTGTGTGAGCTGCTGCTTGTCGTCCCAAGACGAAGTCGTAATAGAAACTTCCCTTCCTTGGCTGCTTAAACTTTTTTTTCCTGTGGCTGGAAAGAAGTGTCACATTTTGCTCCCTCCCAACCCTTCTCCCCCACCCCCTCCCAGGGATCGTGAGCGCGTGTGGAGGGGGTGCTGAGAGCCACCTCCAGCCTCGGGTGACTGCGGAAACTTCCAGCTCCTCTCACTGTAACGCTATGAAGTTCCTCAGGGAGGCCAGGAGCCGGACAGCTGCTTTTCTGTCTCTTTGCTTGCTCTTCTTGAAGATTCTGCAACCAGGGCACAGCCACCTTTATAGCAACCGCTATGCTGGGTAAGTGGAGCGACTTTCACGCCCTGTGCAGCTTTTAGTTGGGTAAGGGGGATGGTTTGCACCCGAGCGTGCCTCATTTTTCCCGGTCTGTGGTCTTGACGTGAATCTGTACACTTTCCCGGTCACCTAAAATAAAATGTGCACGCAGCTCTCAGCTCTTTGGTTAGTTCGCTGAGAGAATGCAGTGGGTGCAAGTCTAGCTGCTCACACTTTTTCTAGTGCACCAACCTCAGCTATGGACCAGGGTTGAATGGGGTTCTGTCTTTGGAGTAGCCACGGCCACTGTTTGCAGTATTTGTCTTGGTTGATGCTCGGCAGGAAGGATGCTGTTGCACCACATGAATTATGACCTGAAAACTAAAGCTTCTCCTTTAGAATTGTATGCAGGAGCAGTGGGTTGAAATTCACCAGTGATTAATTTAAGAACTGAGTGTGACTTTTTCTTTTAGTGCTTGTTAGCCTACAGGGTGATTATTAGGTGGTTATTAGAAAGATTTTCAAATCTGAGGGATGCAAATGAGTCAACCCAAAATAAGCAGAATAAAAGTAGCCAACTGTAAAATCATGGGTATTTTTCTGAAGGGAGAAACATACAATGGAAAAACAATTTTTGCCCCTCTGTAGGTTAGCATGCTTTGTGTTTGCCTTTCAGAAGGAGGCACAGAGCTGCGTAGAAGGCAGTGTGTGACTCGGCAGGTCTTATTATCGTGAAGGCTTGCTGTGGAATAGACAGCATGTGCTTTGCTCAGATTTGCAGGAGGTCGTTCTTTGAATCTGGAAATTTTGGCATTCTTGCATTTTAGAGCTGGAAGAAACTTAAGAGAGTTTCTCTAGTTCAATTCCTTTCTACAGAAGAGGAAAACCAGTGTCTTAAATCTTTTTACATAGTCTACTATCGTTCGACAATTACCAGTTGAGGAAAGCTTTCATATAGATCTGGATTATGACCAGGTAGTGCCCAAAGTCTTATAGCAAAGTTGTTCTTTCTAGGAACAGTGTAGAGAAGAATTTATAAGTGGGACCCTGGAAAAGAGAATTGTGTTCCTTTCTCCCCTGAGGAATCTGGGCACTGCTTTTAGAGTTCCCTGAATACAGTGCTTACAGAGGAAATTTAAAAACATATCCTCAGTTTTAGAGGATGCAGGTTAGGGGTGGAGGTACAGGTTGAGATTAGCGCTAGAGATGGTAATACAATCTCCAATTTTTTTATCCCGATGTTCGGGGAGAAACAGAAAGGAGTTAACATCTGAGGGCTGCTTTTCAGGCTCCTAGACACACATGGTTCAGGCTTTACATCCGGTCATTTGTCACTGCCTTGGAGATCTGGATGAGGAAGCCATGTGTAATGACTGATGGTTGTGGAGGAGTTGACTCTGACTCTTGTAGCTGATGTGAGGACCGTAGATCACAGATTTAGACATGCCGTGTGACACAGGACCTCACTCCTCCGCTCAGCTGTGGCCCTGTCCATAATTATTTCGGTGTGTGGCGCTCCTCGATGACAAGTGACCAGGCCGGCTTCAGCTGAGCAGGTGTGCGCCCTTTCCTAAGCACCACTTTAGCAGAGGAAGTGAGGCCGATGGCGGCGCCCTTTCCCTATCGAATTTGCAGTCACTGGAACCTTTCTGGAGGAAGTTGCTCTGCCTTTTCTGTTCTGCAATGAAAGGCGTCATGGCTGTTTCTCTTTGGCTGCTACATAAGTTACTCCCAAATATATAAATTACCAGAGGTCTGAAAGGTGGAGGAAAAAGAAAAAGATGAAACCATGAGGAACCGAAGGAGCCTTACCTGTCCCTCACAGCAGAAGCCTAGGGCTTCCTTAAAACCAGAAATATTTCTGAGCCCACTCACCATCTAAAATGGGGGATTTTAACTTACCTTCATCAGATATGTCATTGTCTCGTCACCAAAGACAGAAATGCTGCTTAAGTTTGGGATTATTTTGCTTTATTTATTCAGGAACTACTTTCTGCAAGTCTAACTCTTCAGTGAACAAGGACCTGAGGGGAAGCCACAGTAGAATAGTACTTGGCATTATTTTTGTTGCTCATCCAAAGTTATAATTCTAAACTACCTCATTTTTATCTCTCAAGTGATTTGTTTTGGTTTTGTTGCTAATAATTACAGAGCAGCCCGTTTCTTGCATTTTTGTAAAAATATTTTTGTTGGTCTTGGTCGAATCTAATATGTGATTATCATTTGCTGGACTCTGGGCAAAAAATAGAACACTCAAGGCAGACCAGCATGCCTCCTGAGAGCAGCTAATGAGCTCTGTCCTCTTTCTGCATAAACTAGTAACAACTGTATAGTGCCAGTTGGATAAAAGATGCTTAGTAAATGGCAAATTTAAGTGTCACATGGAAAGAGAAAATTGTAGAGACACTGCAAGGAAAATCTGATGACAAAAGCTGATGCCTCTTTGGATAACTATGTTAAATTACACATTTTCAAGGGAGATTTAAAAATACACAGAAAAGGAATAAAGCAAAGTGTGGAAAATAAGTTGACTTCAAATAATATTTGTTGATACTCGACTGTCAGAGGGCTTCAAGGGTTACAGATGCAAGTCAAACATTTCAGTGATAAACGAGTATCAGTCAGTGAGTGAGACTCCTACACAGGCAAACATCACTCTCTGTTCTCTTCTTTTCCCTTATCTCCTCGTATTCCTGGAAGAAGACCTAGTTACTTACTATACTGTGGTATTGAGGGCAAAAAAATAAGGATCTTCTGCATCACATGAAATTAGGATAGATTTTTTTTCTTTTTTTAGTGACAGTGAACGAGATTTAAGACAAGCAATAAATTCTGGCAATGCTGAAGAACTAAAGTGGCTTTGGTTTTTTTCTGAGAACTACTTATTCAGTACCTTCTCCATGCCAGCCAATGTAGTATAATGTTTATAAGTCCTGAAGTTCAGCTGCCTGGGTTTCAATTTCTGCTTTCCCACACTTAGTAGCTCTGTTACCTTGGGCAAGTTCCTTAACCTGTCTGAGTCTCAGTTTCCTTATCTGGGACACAGAGACAATATTAGAACCTTCCTCACCAAGTTGTTGTGAGGATAGATGCAGTAGCACGGGTACCACACGGTTCTTGGCACTTAGTAAGTACTTAACAGGGTGATAAAATAGCTAAGATTTACCAATACTTAATGTAAAAGTTATAAAAATATTAATAATTTTCTTAACAAGCTTATGCAGTTTTTTCTATCCTCATTTTACAGATAAGCTAAATGAGGTACAGGCAGGGTAACACAAGTTCAGAGCTAACTAACCCAAGGTTGCTGGAAGGGCACTGTGGGGTTTTAACCCAGCTCTGCCTGACTGCACAAACTTGACTTCTCCCTCTGCCACCATTCGTGTATAGATAAGAATTGCTTTTAAGGAAAACTGAATATTTAATCTTTTTGGGGGGAATTGATAGTTTCAGGATAATAGGCGAAAGGAGTAGATTATGTAGGTTATAAGTTCAATTAGGTTATGGTCACCTTCTCTAGAGTGACAATGAGTCACCGATGGTAAATCGTCATTAGAAAAGCAGGCAGAGATCATAAGGGGTAGAAAAATGGAAGATGAAAGAACTTTAGATTATCACCAACAAAAAAAAAGTAGCACAGAAAGTGGCCATGGGTGTGTGCCTTCATTCATTCAAAGAGTATTTTTTGAATGCCTACTTGTGCCAAGAACGTTGATGAACAGAGGCAAAGCCTTATGATAGCCCCACACACACCACTAGTATACAGTGTATAAGTGCTGTGTAGGATGAGAAGACTATGAGGATTGACAGAGAGCTCAAGGAACCAAGAAGAGAGGGGTGGAAATCCTTTCCAAGGCCTCGCCTATTCTGGTCACTAGCCTTCCTGGATCTCAGCCAGGGGTGGAGAGAGGACTGACTTCCTCCCACCAGCACTGCTTCTTGGGACTTGAAACTACTGTTATTGGATCTGCCTGCAGAGGCCTCATGGACTCCTTCCTTACCCAGCCCTGCGTTTGTTGAAGTCACCTTTCATGTCTTAGTGCAATTTCTTCCCCTTCTCTTTTCTTTCTCAGCGGAGCAGCTCCAATGACTCAGCATTTACCCACGACCTGAGGTATGTGCGGGGCTGGTTACAGCCCATCAGCTAGGAGGGCTGTAAGCAGAGGGTGCATCTGCTTAGTCAGTGTCCATGCTGTACCCATGCCCCCACCCCCTATGCCTCACCTGCTCCCCCCACACACACCCCAGTTATTTGTCAAGGTCACTAGTCATCCATGGAAATGAGATATGGAGATTCAGAAATTAGACTTGAAGGAAATAAGATTTTTTTTTAAAAAAAAAAGGCAGTTTGGTCCTCAATCCTGTAAGCAAAGAAGCCCCAAATTGAGATGTGACGTATTGAAGAGACGAGGCCCGTGGGAAACACAATGACTCAGTAGAACAGATTCAACTTCAGGGACATCGTAGTGGTTTTCCACCTTACCTCTCTGCTCATCCCCTCAGTCTCTCAACAGCAGCTTTTGATTCTTGTTTCCTCTGGTGGTGGCTTCCTTTAACGCTCTGAACTTCCGGAAACCTGGGACTAGAGTACAAGAGATCAAGCCGGTCATTTGAATCTGGGAGTTATCTTCTATGTTGGCGGGGGAAAGCGTTTTTCAGACAGGATGGCTGTAAATCCCCATTTGCCCAAGACTGGCCAGTTTGCCAGGGACCACCCCATTTTGCACCAGCTGTTCTGGTGGAGTAATGGGCAATGCCCCCTTTCAGTCTGAGAAGGGTCCTGATTTGGATGGCAAATTGTGTGTTCGGCCTTTTTACTCTTCCCTATGTTTGCTTCCTTAATGAGCTTTACTTCAAGTCTTCAGCTACCCTCTTATTTCATTCCTAAGGAGCAAATTTGTCTTTCATTCCTTCCATTCCTGGAACAAATATCCTTCTTGTCCTCTCCTCTCTCTTGTCACAGCCATACTCGGGACTGCTTTATCTCAGCCTAGGTTAAGGTAATTTTCTCCTAACTGAGCCACCTTTCTCTAGTCCTTTCTCATACTGATCATCTTAATAAAATAAGACTCTTGTTATGTTACTCCCTTGCTCCAAGAGCTACTATGGCTCCCTATTGCTGACTACATCAAAGCCAGAATCCTCTGCCCGGCTTTCAAGGCCTCTATAATCAGACTCACTGGTTCTTCTACTTCTATTTCTCTCTCCCTCCGCCCTGAAACCCCTCTGTAGTCAGGTCCGGAGAACTAGAGAGCTCAGCATTGCTCATCTTTAACAAGCAAAGCAGCGGGACCCATTCATAATAAGAGCCTAAAGCAAGAAGACACCATCTTGAATCGTGAAAGATAGGTTGAAATGTGTGAGATATAGACAGATATAGATTTGGGGCATTAGGAACTATGAAGGATGTATGCCGTGTTTTGAGGTTGGTATTAAACCCTTCCCCCACAAGTCAGTGTGTGGCTGATGGAATTGTTCTCCAGTGCCTTCTAGAGGTTTTTTTTTTTTTTTTATTTCTTGGCCCTTATTAATGGTAGAATATTCTTAGTTTTCCTTACGCTCTAGCTCAAAGTGCAACCCCTGAGTGCTGACTGTTTATCAACTGATTATACCGAAGCTCTCTTCCCTGTGGTGTGTTCTATGAGTCGGGGCCTCCTGCTTTGCTTGTTCAAGATGTGCAGTGCGGTAGCTCCCTACTCCTCTGACCTGAACTCACCGGCGGACTGTACTCCCTGGGGACCAGCATTGCCCCTGCCACTGAGTTAGTGGAAGGAGGAGTGTTGCAAATGCTTCTGGGCCACTTTCTCCCTGGAGCCTGATCTGGTAATGGAGCCTTAATTTTATGGCGCCACGATACTTTCTGGGTAATACCATTAAGCATAATCACTTCCGCACCCTGAAAAGCAGTGAAGGATGTTAATGTTTCATAACTTCACAGCTTATATTGTGAGAGCCACAAAAGCATTACATGTTTTTCTGTCTCTGTAAATGGGATTACTGAACAGAAAATAAAACCTCTTTTGGTGACTCGTTTTGGAGTCTTCATTACGATCAATCAGTAGATAATTGGTTTATAGGATTAGAATTTGCTTTGCCAAATAAATGCCTACCCAATCTGCCTCTGGGCAATAGCTTCTTTACATAGAGAGGGTGGAATGCAGAATATGAACGTTTAGGATCTTGTTCTGGGTAGTATAGTATAGGAAATTTAAATTTCCTAAAAATTAATTACTTTGTTAAAGGTTGAAGCAAACTACTGCTAGTGGTTTTCTTCAACAAAATTACCATCTTTGTTCTTTTTCTTTCGGTGTACTTTGAAAATAGCAAAACATTTTCTTATTTTAGTACCTATGTTATAAAGGATACTCTAAGGTTGTTGTGTTTTTCATTGTCGTTTTTGCTTTAGTGAAGAACCCCAAAACTTAATGGCTTAAACAAGAAATTTCTCACTTGTAAGAATCCAGAGCAGGTGTAGTTGGTAGTGCCAGAAACCCAGGCTCCCTCTGTCCTGCACCTCTGCCACGCTCAACACTCAACTCGCAAATGTGGTTCAAGAAGGAGCCTGGTAGGTCTTGCAGTCCAGCCAACAGGAAAGGGGAAGGAATAGTCACCCTCCTTTCCTTTAAGAGCACAGTCCAGAAGTTCAAACATCACTTCCTACTGGACATAATCAGTTAGATGGCCTTAGCTGCAAGGGAGGCTGTGAAATAATGGTCTTTAGGCGGGGAGGCCAGATCTGGGAGAACATACTGAGATATAACTAGCAATCTCTCTCTCATTGGTCACTCTGATAGTTAATGGTTATCAACCCATTCTCCCCTCCACTTGGTTCTCCTTAAGAAACAATCCATCCAAATAGGCCTTTAGAATTTTGCATTTCAAGCTGATTTAAAGTGTGCATTTTTATTCTGTAAATCGTCTTCTTAAGTCAGAATGTCAGAACTGGAGGAGAAAAAAATCGCAGTCCAATCCCTTTATTTAATACATACAGAAGCAAAACTCCAAAAACATAAAGGGATTTGCAGAGCTGGTGGTGGAGTTAGCACTAAAACCCAGGTCAGTAGAGTTCACAGCTTTCTTTACAATTGACAACACTGTCTTTGGTGAATCCAGGAAACTTCTTACTTTTTCCTATTCCCTAGAGTTGTTGGGGGTGAAGTAAAATGATTTGGCAAGGCTGAGAAGTGTTTACTGAGGGAGGATTTAATTTCATTTCTATAAATATTTGTAGGGTATCTGGCCCTCTGCTAGTCCGGGACAACAGAGATAAAAGAGCAGTCCATGTGCACAGCGTAATGAGTAACTCAAGCAAGTAAACAAACAATTCCAACTCGGGGACCACTGTGCCTGCAGAGAAAACTCTTGTTGCCAGTGAGTGCAGGGGAGGGTCACTTAATCCAGACTGAAGGGTGGAGACAGGTCAAAGAAGGCTTCTTGGTTGTGACATGAGTCTTAAAAGACAAACAGGAATTTGAGTGGATTATTAAATATGCAAGGTCTTTTACATTTTTCTTTCAAATGGTTGGTACTCAAAGAACACGGCCCTGATCTCAGTCATAAAGAACAGGTAGAAATCAGGTAAGGCTTTCCAGACACAGGGAATATATTGCATGTGCAAAGAACTATAGTCATGCATCGCTTAACGGGGATACGTTCTGAGAAATGCGTCGTGAGACAATTTTGTTGTTGTGTGAACTGTCATAGAGTGCACTGAAGGGGAACAAAATTTGCTACCTCAAATGTGTCTCTTTAATATGAGGATAATTTGGGGCCGATTATTTTTAAGAAACAAAAGACTCAAAGATTTTCTTGCTACCTCCCCCTTTACTGCCTAAAAGAATTCAGATTAAAAAACCTGTCTCAGGAGTCGAGCTATCACCTTAGCATAACACGAACTAGGTGGTAGACAGGGAGGAACCTAGAAAAGCCTGTTTGTTGGGCTCCCCTCTGTGTTATTCTGTTTCTGTGTGGCAAACACTTGTTTTCCAAATGTTTGCTCCTTTTCACCTACCTGTGAATTGCCTTCCTTCCCTTTGAAGTCCCTGACACTCTCCACCCTCAACATATTCTTTTGTCTTGAGCTGAGGATGGTATTTAAGGTGAGGGCTTTGGCTGTTTTGGCAAGTTACTTGGTTTTCCTGGGTTTCTTTCGTGTATATATCTTATTAAACGTTTGTTTGTTTTTCTCCTGATTAATTTCTCCGGATTAACTTTTGTTAATCTGTCTCATATCGATTTAACTCTTAGACCAGCTGGAAGAACCTAGAAGGATAGAGGAAAATTTCTTCCTCCCCTACAGTACTTACACAAACCTAGATGGTACAGCATACCAGACACCTAGGCTATATGGTACTACCATTGTATATGTGGTCCATCCTTCATGGAAACATCCTCATACAGTGCACAACTATACCAGTGAGAAAGCTTGGTCAAGTCTAGAAAATCAGAGCAATTAAATATGGCTAAAATAAAGGATATTCTCTTGGTGGGAGTAAGAAGAGGTAAGGTAGACTTCAAGGTCATGAAGCACTTTATGCCCCATAACATGGAATTCTGGTCTCTCCCAAAGGTGATAGGCTGCTAATGAAAAATAGTAAGCAGGGAATTTAGATGACTAGAGTTTGTTTGATTTTTTTAAAGAAAGTTTCCTTGACCATCTTGAGAAGGGAAGACTTGAGGGCTGAATATTTGGAGGCAAGAAGCTTGGGATATTGTGGTGATCATGGTAATACACGAGAGCCTGAGCCAAGCCAGAGCCTTGCTTATGGCAGTGACAATCGAAAGAAAGGAGGGAACTAATTAAAGAAATATTTAAGAGGTAGATTTTCATAATTAGGTAACCAAATGGGGAGAAGACAGAGAAAATAGTGTCAAGGGATTCTCAGGATTTGGTGACAAGACTGAGCTCTTTGCGGAGAAAGTAAGTACTTTTTCAGATATGTATAGTTTGAAGTGCCTATAAAGTGCACAACTGGATACAGGGATCTGAAGCTCAAGAGAAAGATCTAGACTGTGAAATAGATTCCAGTAATTGAAGTGTAAAGAGAATTTCTTGAAACCTTGAGTGTAGAATAGAGCACCCAGGAAGCACTCATTACATGAAAAGAAGAGAGAGCCAAAAACTATTTCAGAACAGAAGGAAAAAGCCAGAGAGGAAACTAGTAGAAAGGCCTAGAAAGAGAATAAGAAACCCAGGAAATGTCAGTTAAAGGAAAATAAGAGATCCAAAAAAGGAGAGGTCAGTCACATCAAGTGCTGCAAAGTAGTATCCATTGGTTTGGCCATTAAGGAAACCATTTGTTCTTAAAGGTGCTTTTGGTGGATTGGTGAGTGAAAACTAGACCATGGTAGGTGGAGGAATGAATGAGATGTGAGGAGATTAGCAGCGAATGTAGACCATGATTTCAAGAAACTTATCCATGAAGAGAAGGTGGTGATGGAGGTGGAGAGTCAATAACTAGAGTTGAAGAAAGGTTTTGTTGTTTTGCTTTTACTTCTTAAGATATGAAAGATATGGCCATATTTTATGCCAGGTGGTAGGAATAAGAAGAGAGGGAGAGACTATAGATAAAGAAAGGGGTGGGGGGAAGTGATGGAGTTAGGTCTCTGAACAGACAGAAAGCTAGCTCTTTTCTCTGTAAAGTAGGAGGCGAGGTCTTTGTCCTATGAAGAGATAGTGAATAGGGAACCTGATAAAAGGAGAGATGATTTAAAATATTCCTGAGGGAAATGACTTGGATCTTCAGAAGGGCCACCAAGCATTACTGAGGATCCAGCTGATGGCAGAGATGAGTCGGTAATGTAACCATGAACCCAGCTCCACGGTTTTCTTGAGGATCATTCCATGTTTCCTCATGTTACCCGGAACACGCCACTGTGGACCCTCACCATTAAATCTATTACAACTTCACTAAAGAGTGAGGACATATCTTTAAATAAGGCCTTAGGAAGCCAAAAAGCAAGTCAAGCAAGGTTAATGTCAGAAATCTGCCCATCCATTCTCTGCCTTTCTCTTCTCTGTGCCTGCGAGATTGGCCTCTGTGGCCTGTGTCTGGCTGCCTTCCCCAGCAGAAAAATAGAGGGCAGGGGGAGAGAAAGGTTAGGTGTATTTCTGTCCCTCCTTCCTGGTTTCAGTGCCACAGTTCTGATAGTAGCTGCTAGCCTCCACAATAATGGCTCCTGCGGGGTAGCCCCTCCTTCAAGGGCCAGCTCTCACTGCCCTCTAGGAGCGTAATTTCCTTCCTTCTTTTGTCCCTTTGGACCCAGGAATCACTAATCTCTGGGTGCTTCAGCATCCTTGTCTGTTCCCTTTCCCTGCCCACATCTCTGTAAATAGCCCCTTTATTAAAGTCTCTTCAGCTGAATCATCTGAGCAGAATGCTGTTTCTGGTGGGACCCTGACTGATAGAGAAACCAAGCCATTATTGAAAGCAGAAAGAATACATGTTTAGCTCTGAAGATTTGTGTTAAAGCAATTTCTGGAGCTCAAAATGAAACAAGACAGAAATGAAACAGCAATGGAAGAAAAAAAGGGTAGGAAAAGGCTGCCACTAATTTGTATTTCTCTAGTATTGAATGAAGAGATAAAGTACTTTGTAAATCAGAATATAATATAAGGTATTATGTTAGGTAAATTATTATGTCTAATGTTAGTTGAAAAGGCTCTCATGTAGAAACATCCTGTTACAAAATTGATTACCTTTCCATTACCTTCCATCTTCCTGGGGAATTAAATAAAAGATCTGGGAGAATGTCTCAGTGTCTTCTTAATCAAATGGATGAGCCTCACCTCTCTCCTGTTGTCAGTTACCTGAGAACCGAAGGTACCGTCTCCTCTTCCATTTTTCTCGTCCTCCCATCCTGCCTCATTCCATGACACTTACTGACCAAGTACCAGGAGTCGCAATGATGACTTACTGACCATCATTCTTTATCCCCATGTAGGGTTAGGAATCTTCAAAGTAGAGCATCAGTGACTCTGCCTCCTGAGGGCTTATGCTTTAATCCAAGGACCTAACCTGGAAAAAAACAAATGAAAATACAAATACATTAGGTCAACACTCCCCCCTCCCTGCTCTTTCTCAACCTTTGTTTTTTTAACACACACATCATGTATTTTTATAGCATTTCAGTCTTATATTACCAACCGCTAAAAGCTGAAACTTCTACAGGATCACGCATTTTATCACCAGATGAGAATACTGGTCTATTTTTGCACTTACAGAATCTGTAACCATTTGCGCGTGACCTCATTTGCCGTATTTTCATTTCCCCCATCTACCTTTCAGACCGTCCTCTTCTTATCAGCCTAGTTCATGAAGAACCTAAATGTCTACTAAGTTCCTTTTTGTGATTTTTGTGAATGCAATGAAGACACAAGATTTGTAATAAGATATGGCTGAGGTCCTATTACACCGTATCAATCATGCTTCCATGGAATGTCTGTGACGTGTGTACAATGTTGTGAGCGCAATATATTTGGCGTCAAAATTGCTAAATCTGTGGGGGGGTTAGAGACATTGGGGACAAGCCTGTGTAGCAAGATGTTTGGAGTAGTTGGAAATTTGCTGCTGAAAAAATATTCTCAGCCCTTGACTTACAAGGCAGAAGAGGAGAACATGTGGAGTTCCATCCTCCCTAAGTTTTCAGCCCTCTGTGGAAGCAAAGGGAAATGACTACATGTGACGAGTAGAAAATTACCTTAATATAATATCTGACAGGAAAACCACTTCGGTATTTCAGAGAGGAATATAGTCTGCCTTGTTTCCTCTGCTAAAGTGAGGGTTTCTTTTTTCTCTTTTTCCCTAGAAACCTAGTTTGCTGAGGTAGTTCATTCTCCATGACAGCTCTTCCAAAAACTCTCCAATGATTTCAAGCCCCCAGTCTACCTAACCCTCCCTTCCTCCCACTCTGACTAACAAAAGCAAAGAAATGTAACTCTTCCTGTACTGATAAGATGGAGGCGATATGGCATCTGACCTGTTATCTTGGCTTCCATCCTCTCTACCTCAAACTATACAGGTCCCTCACCCACGTCTCCTTTCCAAGACAATATTCATTCAGTCAACACTGTTTATTGAGTGCCTACCATGTGCGCAACACTATTTTAAAGCCTAGGAATACAGGGATCTACGTGCTAGGCATATAGCACTACTTTAGGCACTAGTAAATAAAACAGTCTCTCATGGAGTTTACACTCTAATGGGATGACAGAAAATTAATAAACTATAGTGTTAAGTTCTGATAAGGGTTATGAAGATACATAAAGCATAAAAAGGGGATAAAGAGTGTCCAGAGAAGAGATGAGAGGAGTAAAGTGAGACCAGGAGCCATGTGAATATCTGAGGGTAGAAATTTCCCCAGCAAGTGGGTTGGGAGCCTGTGTGGCGTGTCCCCGGACAGTGGTTCTCAGACCAGCAGCATCAGCTTCTCCTGGGAACTTGTTAGAAATGTAAATTCTCAGGCCACACCCTCTCCCCATTAGGAACTCCAGGGGTGGGCCCAGCAATCTGGGCTTTAACGAGCCCTCTGGGTGATGGAAGCTCAAGTTTGAGAACCCCTGTGGAGGACAAGCACCAAGGTGACATGGCTGGAGTTGAGCCGTTGAGGGGAGCGGTCCCTCAACCTTTGTTCCTGCTCCTCTCCTGCAGATAGCCCTCTACTTCCTCTTAACACTGGGAAATGTCTCAAAATCACCTCCCCTCTCTTCCTCTCTACCTTTCTCTAGGCAGCACACATTTCTGGGGAAGCCCTCCCTCCTCCACGCCTGCCCACCCTTCATGAGCCAGTTTAAACACTACTCCTCCAGCAAGAGTTCCCTGGTCCCACCAATCAGCTGTGATTGCTCCCTCCTCTGAGATCCTACAGCCGTCTCTCTGTCCTTGATAACCAGCAGCACACTCTGCTGGGTATTCCAGTTGTTTGTGGATGTCTTATCTTTCCTTTTCAGTCATAAGCAAGTTGAGAGTAAGGTGCTGTATCTTATTCTTATCTGTATTCTCACAGTCCCCAAATAGTGTCTGGCATATTCAGTAAAATTTAGACGGAGGGAAGGAGAGAGGAAGGCAGGCAAGGAAGGAGACTAACAAATTACGAATCAAACTGCTGACATTTGCAGGCAGTTTTGCTGGACTAGACTTCATCAAGGAAAAGTCGTGAGAAGTAGAAACCATCTGCCCCTTCTGGCTGCAGGAGGAACGGGGGATCCCCAGCGCCGCCACCTGTATGTGCCTACGTGTGGTATTCCTCGCCCTCATGTCACATCTCCCTGCTCCGTGTGTTTCAGATATCACTCGCACAATTACCCAAATTTGGTCTCAGGTATTTTACTTAGGCTCCTAAAATTGCTCTGAACAGCATTCTGCTTTGGGTGGAGATCTCGGAGGCTAAGCCGCTCTTCCCTGTGGAGCGCCACGGTGAGCACCAGCTGGTGGGCATGTTGATCAGCCATCGCCTTTTACCGTGTTTAGAGACGCCATCCCTGCCTTTTTGTCGTTATTGTTTTATCCTCTAGGGAATACACATGAACTCATCTGAGATTATAGATCACTCCTTAATCATCACGTTCAGTTTAACATCTCTAGTCTTTGTATAATTTTTACGAATCAAAGGCCTTCCAATTTATCTCTCGGAACTTTATTGTCCACGTTCTTCCTTTTAGCCCATCTTTTTTTAACTCTTTAGATGTCTTGATGCAATGAGAATATAAGTTTGCTTATAATTCCTGTACTCAGTTCCCCTACTCAAATCGCCATATAAATTCCAGGGGCCACAGCAACAGAAGGGCCCTGGAGAGTAGAGGCCGGCTGCCTTTAAAATAAGCTAACAATAAAAAGCTGAACAGATAGAATCCATCAAATAGAGCGCCATGCGGTTCAGTGTCCTCAGACTTACAGCATCTCCTGATTGGAGCTCAGCACGCTTCCCATGGAGGCAGTCATGCTTTAGTAAAATCTGTAAATATCCAGACAAATTGTGTGAAATCAGCTGGTCCCTGTGAGAAAGGCTTAAAGTCTTAGAAAGCCTTGAGTTAAGGAGTTGTGGAAGGAGAAGTAGGAGGAGATGAGGACCAGCTGAGACACAGCAAGAGGAAGGTCCAAGGTTGGAGATTTACTCCCCAGTTGTGAAACTAATACATAGTTTCTCAAGAAAACATATGACATGCCAAAGGACTTGCCACCATTCTGACCTCTTTTTTGCATGTGAAAAAGAATTTGCTTTTTCCTTTAATGCAACTTATATAGAGAGCATTTAACTACAGGATGAATAAGCTCACTGTGGGCCCACCTATTGGTAGGTTAGTTCTTTCTAGGAAAGGGATCTTAACAAGAAAAAAGTTAGATAAAATGGTGAAGTGGAATTATTGCCAATTCAAAGCTTCAGTCAACTCCCCTCCAATTAAGCATGCTAAATCAACCAGTGGAAAGACGCAACATCAACATGATGACCCAGTCTCATTTCTATAGTAGCAAATTGCAAATACTTAATGATTTACCCAAAATAGAAAATTTTTATGGCAAATATTTAACAAAGGTTTTGTACTCTTATACATATTGTACAATTTATTCAAAAGTTATTATGCACAGCTTCTGGTAAACATTGTATCTTTAAGTATTAATTACTTGAAATATTCTTCTGTTCATTTCATAGTACTATGGGAAGCCAGTTCTTCATTTCACCCCATTAAAAATATCCATTAACTTCAAAAAATAGAAATGGCAAAATTGGGGCCCATGAGAATAGCACATCCTAAGAAGTAAGACCTGGAGCTTTCTTTTCCTGCTATCATCATTAAGAATAACACAACCATCTTGCTTTCACAGTTCAAGCGGTAATTCACATCTCCCCTACTTTGTGGAACACCTTATATTCTTTACCTACTTGTTGTCAGCCTCTGAGCAGCTGATGGGGATACTCATTTAATAATTCAGCAAAGGCTTACAAGCGCGTCTTTATTGCCATTAATAGAAGCAAATAATTGTTTTCTTCCATAGCATTTGTCTTCCAGAACATCACTTAACTTCCTCCTGAGCTCGCAAAATGCTCTTCAGTGGCACTTATCAGTTTGTATTGTAGCTGTCTGTTTAATTGTCTGTTCTTTCTGACTAAACTGTACACTCTTTAGGGGAAAGAACCTCGTCATTCTTCTTCCAGTCCAATCTCTACACAGACTGCAGGTACCTGTAAGTTTTATTATTGTTACTCCTTTACCCACTGAAGTTGAACCACAATAAGTTGCCAATATTTGACTTTTTTATCTAAAGTAATAGCAATTTCATACGGTTCAACCTAACAAAAGCTTCAACTAACTCTGAAAAATCAGGACTTTTTATTCATGCTGTGGAAATACTAGCAGCTTATAAGCAAGTTTTCCATTAAAACACCAAACACCGATCTATCAAGTTTACAGAGGGTATTTCTCAAACTTTAGTATTCAGATGAATCACCAGGGGGTCTTGTTAACAAAGCAGATTCAGCCTCAGGAGGGCTGGGGTGGGGCCTGAGACTCTGCATTTCTTAACAGGCTCCCCGGTGCTGCTGATGTTGTGGTTCACTGGCCATCCTTTGAGTAGCAAGTTTTTGGACCACCCCTCCTGAGGGGTCAGGAGCCGTAAGTTCTAGATCTACTACTAGCTATCTGTGTGACTTTAAGTCACTGAATCTTTCTGGGTCTTGCTTTCTGTAATGCCCAGGGGTTCAAGGAGGTGGTCTATTCCTTCCAAGTCCAATGTTTATTACCTGCTAGGATCATGTTTACACATGTTTGGAGAGCCCATACAGCATAAAGGTTAGAACAAGCTCCATCCTCAGACAGCCTGGGTTCATATCCCAGCTTCTCCACTTTCTAGCTATGTGACCTTGGAGGGAGTTACTTAATCTCTCTGTACCTCAGTTTCCTCATCTGTAAAACTGAACTAATACTGAATTAGTCCATATATTTAAAGTCCTTAGGACAGAGCCTAACACATATAAACTCAATAAATGTAATCTATTTGCTGCATTAATACTCTCGATAGTTTCATTTCAAAGAAGCTTTCCTAATGGAATTATCTGAAATGTAGGCAAAGATTTAGAGTGTACACAAAGATGTTTATCTCCAATTTATTCTATCAAAACATGGGAAGCTACCTATATGTTCAAGAATAAGAGAGGTTAATTACAGTGCATATTATGGAATCTTTTATGCCCCTTGTAAGTGTCCACAAATAATTTTCAGTGCTCAAGATACAATATGAAATGAGGATAAAACAGGACACAGAGCCGAATTAACAGCTCGAGTTTAACTATGGTTTCTTACATATGATATAATGAACTATTGTTCGTGCTGTCTAGTCAGTTCCGACTCCTAGCGACCCCATGTACAGCAGAGCGGAACCCTGCCTGGTCTTTCTACGCCATCCTCTCAGCTCTCTGCACTCTATCGGACAGTGCTCCAGCTGCCATTCATAGGGTTTTCATGGCTGAAAACTTTTTTGGAAGAGGGTGGCCAGGTCCTTCTTCCTAATCTATCTAGTCTGGAAGCTCCACTGAAACCTGTCCACCATGGGTGACCCTGCTGGTATTTGAAATCCTGGTGGCATAGCTTTCAGCATCACAGCAACACGCAGCCTCCACAGTACGACAACCCACAAACAGTGGTGTGGTTCCCTGAGCACAAGGAAACAAATCTTGATGCGGTGATGAGAGCACCGAATCTTAACCACTAGACCACCAGGGCTGGTATAGTGAACTACATCTGGGGAAAAAAATGCTCCAAAATATTAAGTGATTGTTATGACCAAGTGCTAGCATCTTCCTCCCTATACTTTTTTCTATATTTACAAATTCTGTGTGAAGCATGAACAACTAGTATATTCAGAGAAAAAGGAATTTTAAACGTGTAAATTCCATCCTCCCCCAACCCCCGCCAAACACACGAAAATCAACCCTGTAGCAAGGATTTTGGCTTCTGTGGTGCCTTAATGCCGAAACTGTTCTAGAAGCATTGAAAATAAGAATCAGAAGTCAGTGAATTTAATATAACACTCAGTGCCAAACTAGTGACTTAAAACTGAAACAAGCATGTTCATTTTTTATTTCTGAGAAAAAATGAGATTGTTGGGTTTTCCAATGAAGCATTAAATGGCCAAAGCGGCTGCCTTGCTGAGTGTCACGTAGATACTTGGGAGGCTGCATAATGGGAGCGGGGCTTAAGGCTTTTCAGCTTAGAATAATACCAGAAACAACCAGCGTCATGCTGATGTGTGTTTAAGTGGATGGATTTTCTAATAGAAAGTCTTCAGCAGTCTCAATACCACCGTATGATTAAATCTGTATTTAGATTTTCATTTAAAAGTTAACACAATGGGTCAGTAAAAAGCATTTGAAGTGACTGGAAGGAGAATCCATTACACTTTTACATATATTCCCCTATGATGTGTATTTTTCCCAGCCTGAGCCAGACCATTATATTTTGAGAAGAAATTCAGGAAAAATATTTGCTAGCCATTTCCCACACCATCAATTTCTCTTCAAAGCTGCCATATTAGTGATAATCAGAACCTAGCCCAGGTTGAATGATTTACCAAAGAAGATTATGAGCTATTTCAACTTGCCTCTATGGGGCGTGGATTGAGAGGGAAGTTGGCATAAATTTTCTGCTACTACTCCACTGCCTGGTAAAATCCCTCACCCTTAATTTTTATCTGACTTTTTAGTACTTTGAACTTCTCACTTTTTGGGCAGACATCACCTATGATCTATGGATGCTTGATTCTCTCCCTAACCTGTAACCTCAACCTGAAAACTACAAGAAAAAGAATTTCTGAATAAAACCACTTTTCAATCACTTGCCAATCATTTTTCTTTGCCTCCCTCTCACTCTCATACATTCTAGAATCTGGATTAAAGAGACTTTTGTCTTAAAATACAGGCTTTTCCTTAAAGAATATTGGAAAAGATTGGCTTTGCAGCTACCTTTGTGGCTCATCGCAGTGTAACTCTGGGGCACTCACTCTCGTCCAGGAAAAAATGGTCTCTGAAGTAGGACGCCCAAGAAAACATTATACATCTAACATTTGTTTTATCTTATCCTTATTTTAATTTTAATTTTTCTATGGTTTTATAATATAGACAATATAGCATTACGTTAAATAGTACATGTAGAGGACTTTATATAGAAATTTGGAGTGCTCACAATATACAATCATAGAGCTTTGAAAATGGAGGTGATGATAATCTCAAAGTTCCATTAAGTCAGCCAGCAATAGCATGTACTGGGACCTATATTCATGTATTTATCAAATTTTCATTGAGCACCTATGTGTCTCAAGTTGTTTCAGATGTTGGCATTATAAAGGGCTAGGAATAAGGCAGGCAAAGCCCCTATTCTAGTAAAGCCCATGTTTTCATGACAGAGAGAGACAATGCGTAAGTGAATAAACAATAATAATGACTTACAACAGGTAGGATATAAATAAGCAAGATGCTGTGACTTTCGTTTATTCATTCAAAAAATGTTTATTGCTTGTCTGCTACGTACCTAGTAGTTTGCTGAGCATCTTGCACAAAATAGATGTGGTCCTTGCTTTCATTGAGTTTACACTCAAGTTAAGGTGGCAGACGTTAATTACAACTGTGGTTAGTGTTATAAGGGAGAGGTAGTACAGAGTGCTAGCAGTTTAGAAGGAACTGACGACTAATAAGACAGGAGACACCTTTCTCAGGATGTCATGTAAGGCAGGGCTTTGAATGATGAGTTTACTGGGAGTGGCTCTTACAACAGATGTGAGCTGGTGAGAGATGTGCTGTCTCCAACTAGGGAGAAAGGAGCCAAGGGTATATGATGCTCCCACTGATCACTGATTCTTTTTAATTGTGTGGTTTTAAAGGGAAATCTGGCCCAATAGGTTACTATTACTTGTATGTGGTACCTTAGATTTTGCAAAGCCCTCTCTCCTGGACTATCTCAGCTGCTCCTCGTCTGCATATGTGGCGTACAAGTAAGTGCTTTAAATTCTGATGTATATAAAAACAGTGCAGGTGCCTTTCCCAAACTCAGTTTCTAAACTCTAGACCTGGATGTGGTCCTTCCACTGTAGGGCAAACTGGAAATTGTGACATGGTACTCGCCGGGGCCCTTTGCTTTGTGTACAGAGCTTTCTGAATATTAGCTATTGGCTTCAAGGGGCAATTGAGCTGCTGTGAGTTGGCTGCAGAGTTGAAGGGGAGGTTGGAGGGGAATGTCAACAGGAAAATTCAGATGTGATTAGTTGATAGGTGAGGCTTACCAAAGGCATCAAGCCACATGAGGAAATCACACCCAAATGCCAAGAGGCTCTACAGGCTGAGAATGGATGTGAATATGAGAAGGTCGTGTAGGAGGAGATACACCTTCTGTTCAATACTCTGATGTGAATGTGCACTTTGTCTACATTTTAAATACAAGAATCTTCAGAGGCAGCGTGTGAGTGAAAAAATATCACTGGATATGTATCCGTAGCTCATTTTTCTTTTGCTTCTTTTCCCTTTTGCCTTTTTTGTATCAATTTTTTTGAGAGAACTATATGTTAGGGATATTAATCCTTTGTATCGTATATATAATACAGGCTTGTTTTTTTGTTTTTTGTTTTTTACCAATTATCACGTCTTTTGACTCTATAAGTAAGGCAAAAGACAATATAAACAATTTTAATGGCTGTAAATTCAAATCTACCCTTAGTTTTTTCTCCTTTGTGGCATTTAGGTTTATCTTGTTTAAAATGTCAAATATCTCTTCTGCTCAAAGTTATACAAATGTTCTGTGGGTTTTTTTTCCTTCTGATTTTGTGATCTTTTTCTTTAGTCTATACGGTCTTTTTCTTTATATGGAATTATTTTTTTGTACATGATGTGAGGGAGAGGATAACTTTATTTTATCCTAGAGGGCCATTTGCAGAAGAGGACATGCAAAGAGTGAATATACATGAAAAGATGCATTTCACACCCAGGGAAGTGCAAATTAAAGCCAGAAAATGCCATTTTGCATATATCAGATTAGCAAAACTTTAAAAGATTGAAAATGCTCAGTGCTGGTGAGGGTGTGGAAGAAACTGGAACTCTTGTACAGTGCTGGTGGAAATGTGAAATTGCTACATGTTCCTTGGAAAATAATCCAGCAGAATCTAGTAAGAGTTAAGATCCTCGCACCCTTGTGCCAAGCAATCCCATTCATTAGAAAATACTTGCCCAAAATAAAAGAAGTACCATGTGTGTTACAATGTTTATTGCAGCACTGTGTTTAGTGATCAAAAAAAACCCAAACCTGAAAACGAACTGAAAGTCCATCAATAAGGGAATGATTGGAAAAATTATGATGTCTCTGTCTATACCATGGAATATTATGAAGCTATTACAAAGAACGAGTTATGTGCATATTTTTACCTGGAGGAATGTGCGTAATATATTGTTAAATAAAAATAGAAGGTTTTAGAGTAACGTGTATGATCTTGTTTTTGAAATATGCTAGTTTTTGCATTGCAGGGATGTTTCTTTGAGATGTTGTTTGTGCTGATTCTTTTTTTCTTTTTAGGAGGTGGGGAGGACACGGTAGCAGTGGTATTTTATGAGAGTAGATTACCTTCTCCCTTTAACATTAAAAATGACCTGATGAGCAACATGAGAGATTTAATTTTATCATATAATTATGTATTTCATAAGAACCAGACTAGGGAAGAGGAAACCTGGGTTCTGTTTTTACTTACATGTTTTGGGTATGTCATTGTGTTTCTAATATCTCTTCTTCCAAAACACGTTGAAAGAACAAAGAAGAAAATGGCAAATGCTTCAAATGCCTCTGAAATAAGGGCAAAATAGGGTAAGATGATAATGTTTCCCCTGAAATTTTTACATTTGCTGTAGTTAAGACCAAGATTTACAAGTTCATAAATTAGTGTCTGCTTCAGTCCACTAGAGAAGGACCAGCATTTTCTCGTTTGGGAAAAATTCAGTGCCTTGATGCCCATACTCAGCATATGGAAAATGTAAGCTTGCCCTGGGTCACAGCCTAGTTTATTTCACGGAATTTCCTAGTCATAGAATGATACATCTAGAAAGAACTAGACTGACCTCAAAGCTAATTGCTTCTCAGAATTACCTGCAGGTTTAACAAATGTAAATACAAAAACCCTGGACGTACCCCAAATGTACTGAATCAGAGTATCCAGAAATTGGGCCCAGAAATCTATTTTCAAATGATTACCAAGTGATCCTGATGCATCTCATCTATAGACTAGTGTTTGTGAACTATCGACGAAGTTTATCAAATAAGGTCAAGTTATCTGCCAAAGGTAATAAAGGCGGTGCAGGCAGCATGCATGTAAAGCCCCTACATAAAAAGTACCTTTTAGTGCTAAGCCCTCCTGCACAGCTGGCAAAATGTGTAAAATTCAAACATGTTTGCAAACTTTCATTTTTTTTCCACACACTAAAAGCCATTGATCCTCGATACGGGATTTTTGTTAAAGTAACATACCAGCTTTGCCATAGAAAGTGTCACCCCTAGCCTGTGTCATTCATGTGCACCTGACCCTCTCAGTCATTATCTTGATACTGGTGTGTCCTCGTCTTTAGGCACAATGCATATACTTTGTGTCAAATATCCAAAGTCGTCTGGGCAAGACTATCCTTTAAAAACGTTACAAGAGTAAAGCTAGTGTACAAATCTTAATTGTATATTCCCTTACTTACTTTTTGAGTAATGGATATGTGACTTATTTAAAAGTTGAAAGAAAATCTATTAACACCAGACCTTCAATATGTGAAACCCTTGAAGAGCTTTACCACTAACAGAGAAACAAAGACCAAATAGAAATGAAAGCTTTTAGCAACACTGAGACAAAGCAAATGGTACGCGTGGTATTTCTCTTTAGCCTCTAAGGCAGTAAAGTACCAGATGTCGTGCAACAAAGTCTGTGGGGACCATGTAACCTAATGGGCGTAGCCAGAGTGCTCAGCTTTAAAAAGCTCTTGTGCTTATAAAAACAAGCAACTTGGCACCATTAACTCCATATGTTAGATTTAAGACTTTTTTCCCCAGCCTGCATTTGATTTACTTAAACATTTTGTAATGCTTACCTTTTGTATTACAAGAGAGAATATAAGTGAATAAAATGTTTGTTCAGCCCCTGATATGGGGGTCTTTCACATAGTAGGTTGCTTAGTAAATATTTGGTGACAGGATTACCTGGTACCTTCTAAATGTGCAGTTGGTCTTTCTTAAGTTGAGTAAGCCACACAAAGTACACATTGGCTTCATTCTCTAGTGGAGCAGGAAATGATCAATGAGGTGAAGAAAATCCAGAGCAGAGTTGTAACTAAGCACAAAGTCCCTAATTCAAACATACTAAAGTGAGCCATTTGTTGAGTTCAAGGCATGCAATGCAGAGAGATAACTATAAGATGACCACATACCATTCCTTCTTTTTTTAAGTTCTGTTTCTGTGACATTCCCCACATGTGGTGCTGCTGACATCTCTCTGACCACCTCTTTGGTCTCCATCACTGGATCCCTCCCCCACCTGATGCTTAGGTTATCCCTCAGGGCTGTCTCTGTGAGCGCTGTGTTCTCTGTCTCCAAGATGTTGATTGTTTGCATGGCTTTAGCTATTGTCTGTGTTCTGATGAGTCTCAAGCCTTTATTTCCAGCCCTGGCTTCTTACCCATGACTCAGTCCCATATGTCCAGTTGGCTGCTGGACATTTCCACGTGGATGCCAACTTCTCTGAAATAGTTCATCCTTGTATTCTACACACATCTTCCCTGCCTCTTTTCCCTATTCTCATTCAATTTGGAGAAATCCAACCACCCAGGGTCAAAACCTTGGTCATTTTTCTTTCACCTCTAGTTCAGTCGCTCACCAAGTCTTATCACTCCTTTTATTCACAGTCTCTTCTGTTTCATTTCTCTCATGCCACCTTCATTATTTCATGCCTGTGTGACCATAATAACCTCATAGCTTACCTTTCTGTTTCCAGTTTCACCTCCTCCAATCCGTTCTGCACATCAGTACCAAATTAATCTTCCTAAAGTGCCGTTCTGTTACATTGCTCTGCTGATCCAGAACACGTCAGTAGGCTGTGACATCTCAAGAATCATGTCCAAACTCATTTGTCTGGCATCCAAGGCCGTCTATAACTTGACCCTTTCCTTTTCCCATTTTAACTCCTTTTTTCATGTCAAAACAAATCTATGTTCCGATCAGAGTGGTCTGCCCATTTCCCCAAACGTGACCACAGCATGCCCACACTCCATTCATATCACCCAGGATGTGGCCCTCACTCTGTCCTCCCATCTGAAATGTAGCTACCCTTCAGCCTCTGGTCACGATAGAGATGGAACTTGAAACAAGCCCACAGAGACATCTCTCTCCTCTAACAGCTCTTTGGGGTGTCAACTGTAGGCACCTTAAGTGTAAAGCCCATAATATGCTTCTTCTAGTGTTTCATAAATAGTAAATGCACAAAAAAGACTTATTTTGACTAGCTTTAGAACCTGGCCCCTTGTCTTGATCATGATTCTCAATTCAACTGCCCAAAATAATGAAGGAAAAGAAAGCCAAAAGAAAATACTGGCAGCTGGGCTCGGTTTTTTTTACCTCCACCTAAGTTTCAAACAAGAAGATCTGTGAATTGAATTTAACCCTAACCTGACTCTGTTTAAATAATCCCCGTCTCCTGAAATTGGGAAATCCATACGTGCTTGGGGAAAGGCATCAGCCCAGATAAAGACATGGAGGAGACACTCTTGCCCGAGAAAGTTTTCTGACTTGCCACCTTGATAAAATTCTTGTAGGGGGATTTTCTGACAGGCATACGTACCCTTACCACATCCGGTACATAACCCATGGTCCTCCTCTGGGGGAGGGAGGCAGTGTGCAGAGACCTGAACAGTTTCCCTACGATTTTGCAAACTCTGTGCTCCTGAGCCTTATCCATAAAAATAAACTATGATTTTACCTGGCTGTGTTTTCTTTAGCCCAAACTAGCTTTTAAAAAAAAAAATCAAAGAAAAACACAATTCTTAAAACCATTGTATGAGTTTTCGGATAGATGCATTATTTTCTTAATTGTGCCAACCACAATTGATTAGGACTTAATATATTTTCCTGTGGGGAATTGGGTAGTTTTAAAAGAAGGTTAAATATTCTAGAAAGTAGTAGACCCAGAGATTGAACCAAAGTAGGCTGGCTTGGGAGAGTGCGAATGTAATTCTTCTGGAAGGCAAAAGAACATAATGAATGTTACACATACCCATTTCTTTGTGTCTTTTAGTGTTATAGATTCAGTCCCCAAAGCCTGCTTCTATGAACAGTACACCAACTAGGCTGAAATCAAGGTGTCAGCAGGCCTGCAGTCCCTCTGGAGGCTCTAGGGTAGAATGCATCCCTTCCCTCTTCTAGCTTCTGGCGACTGCCGATTTGTGGCCACCTCCCTCCAAACTCTTCCTCCATGGTCACATTGCCTTCTCTCCCCTTCTCTGTGTATCAGATCTCCTGTCTGTCTCTTATAAGGACACTTGTGATTGCATTTAAGGCCCAGCCAGATAATCCAGGGTAATCTCATATATCAAGATCCTTAACTTGATCACATCTGTAATGTCCATTTTTGCCATATAAGGTAATATTCACAGATCAGGAATTAGGACATGGATATCTTTGGGGGGCCCTTATTCAGGCTATCACAATGATTAACTATTAACATTTAATTTATATCAAATACTACATAATTAAAATTTTAAATTACAAAGCAGCAAGAATATTCTTAGAAGAATATACACCATATGGTTAACAATGGTTATCTCATGGGAGTGGGATGATGGGGAATTTTCACTTGCAGTATTATAGGCTGTTGAAGCATTTTCCTCTTTTACAAAGTGCACGTGATTGATATGTTTCTCTTTAGGGATAAAACAATAAGGATTAAAGAGGAAAAAAGATACTTCCAGCAATATTAAAGGAAGCAAATGATGCCCCAATTGGGAATCTTTATTCTTGATTTCATAGCACTTATTTCTAGCACTCCAACACCCCCCTCCCCCACCCTCCCCATCCTCTGTGCAGCTGCTCTCTCTTCACTCATTTATGCAATTTGGATTGAAAACATACTTCAGGCCATTACAACCAAACTAGGGTTTGCTTGGCTTCAAAGTCCCTGCTGTTCCCTCTATTGCAGGCTGACTCTTTTTCCTAATTTCCTTCTTGAAAGACTAAAGAAAGAAGTTTCCAGAAGGCAGGGGACAAGGAGAAGAATTGGAAAGAATACAAAATATATATATATTTTTTGATCTGTGCTTTGAGATCTTTTTGTTTTTAGATTTTTCTTCCTTCACCAAGGGCTGTGGTGTCCTACTTCATGGAGACAAATCCACACCTCCTCTGTATCTGAATCCCTACCATTTGTGGAAGAGTTTTTTTGCTATGCTGCTGACTATGTATCATTTATTCACTTTCTCAACCTATATTCTTGGTGCAGTTGCTATTTTTCAGGTACTATAAACAGCTGGCTAAAAATACAGTTATGACTAGGATAAAGATCATGTCCTAAAAAGTCATAGAGTCAATTTTTCCACTTTTCCCCCAATCTGCTGCCAAGATCTAGTGTCACTGGCTCAAGATGCATACAGTTCACTGGTGACTAATCATGTCTTCATCTCTCTTCTCTAGCATCCAGTTTCTTTACAAATGCCTCAGAAAGGCTAGAGAGTCCACATGTCTGATAACCAAACTGAACATTTTGAATTAGACAGGAATGTTGTTTCTCTCTAAAGGAAATTTCATTATGTTAAAGAACAAATTTGGAAATCCTGGCTTTCTATAAATGTATTAAAGAATTATAGTCACTATTAAATTATGTCTGTTTGGCCATACCAATAAAGGCATTTGCAGTTTTGTGTGACAGAGGAATTTTCCATTGTTTTGGTAAAATAACCAACTGTTTTAACAAGTATGTGTTATCAGGCATTTAATTAAATCAACTTGGTTTATCCCTAGGTGCATTTATTGTACTGTCTAATCACAGAGGTAAACACAACTGATATGGGCATGTGGTTGGAATACTCTGGAAAATGGAGGTAGGAAATCTGTTAGAAGCTGCCAATAATATCTCCTTTTATTCACTGTAAACATTGCAGAGAAGGGCTAGTTTTCATTGACAATGAAGGCAGCAGCAGAATAGATTCTTTCTTAAAAGATAGAGGAAAACCATGTAGATAGATGAATCATCGAAAACATGTACAGCCAAGCTTCTCAAACTTAATGTGCATAGAAATCACCTGAGGATTTTGTGAAACTACAGATTTCTGATTTAGTGGGGCTGGGCTGGGGCCTGAGATTCTGCATCTCTAACAAGCCCTAAGGTGATGCTGATGTTGCTGGAGTTGGTCTTGTAGACTAGTAAGACCAAGAGGAACCAGTCAACTTAACCAAGGCCACTGCTTTTGTGAAATTGAGGAAAAAATCTACAGTTTGGCTCTGAGATGGTTGAAGTCACCATACCTTCTCTTTTTAGGTGCCAAAATGGTGGTGTCTTTTTTGGTGACTTAAAGAGGCTCTAACCCAGAGGAGGTGCCTTTCTGATATTGTAAGCCTATGATAGCTCCTCAGTTCTTGTAGTTGCTTGGTTTACTTTGGGCTTTAAAAATGGATGTATTTTTAAATTCCCAAATGATCTATCAACTCACTGAGAGCAGATACAGGATCCTGACAATGCTGGATGCATGTTAAATATTCAACAGATGTGTCTCTAATTGAATGTTATGACTCCTCTGTTTCTACAAAGGTTTTCCAGTAAGCCCAGTTTGTGAGCTGCCACTTTTGCCAATAAAACAACTGAGAAAGCTTAGGAAGGCACTTATTTCTAAGCTTTAAATGTTAACAGGGATTGAAGGCAGATTTTAGTTTAAGGCTCAGAATTAGAATACTAGGAGATCCCCTAAGGTCTCCGGGGAGTTGTCACCACCTGAACATACCTGTTTTCTCTATCCTCACATCAGGATTGTGCTTCTCTTTCAACACCCTTGACATTGCTCCTCATTCACTGTTAATTCTCCTTTACAATCACTTTTCCTTCCATTTTTGTATATTCCTAATACTCCACCCTCCATCCATAGGACAATCTTGTGCATCTTGAGAGTGGAGGTGGGTGAAGACATCATGGGCAACTTGTGTACCCCAGCACCTGCCATGATGCATCTTGTTTATGTACCATAAGCAGATGTATTTATGGTCAGAATTCAGACTTGGAAATATTTTGAATATTTAAATGACAACCTTCCTAAGAACCCCATTTCTAGACAACAATTTTAGTTCTGAGACTTTAAAAATACTTTTGAGATCACAATTATATGAATTTGGAGCTTGTACAAAACCTGCAGGATTAAAATTCATTTGTGGCTAGAATTTAACAATCACCAGAGCACCTGAATTTCAGCTTAGTCCCTGTACTGATAGAAGCAGAAAGTAAATAAATAGCAATTGAATGCAGCTATAAATTGGAAATAGATACAGAAGTTAATTTAATTCAGAAAACTAAAGTAGTCTTCCACTAGCCAGTATACTGTAAAATCAGTCGTCTCTTAGAATTAAATAAAAACTGAATGAAGCCATTTGCAGACTGGGAAGGACTTTAGAAATGCTCATTGTGTCAAATGCCTGTGATGGAAACTGCAATTATAAATCTGGGTGACTTAGAAACAATGGATGAAATATTCCCAGGCTGCCTATAAACTTCCTGGGGCACTTACTGTCTAGTTCTTATTACACAGAATGTGTGTGTGCCAGGTTCGACAAGCTTAATTGCTAGAGCAGGAAGAGATTTCTTTCCCTCCTCTTTTTTGAAAAACAGAGCCATGAGCTGATGACATGGAGTAAATGACTTGTTAGGGCCACCCATAAACACTTGAAATGAGGAAACTACGTGGCTAAATATCAGCTGCAGACAAGCTACTTAACCGGGTTCTCCCTATTCAGGCTTTCTTCATTTACCAAAACAAAACTCCAGGTAACTATCTTCTGTCTATTAAAATGATCAATATGGCTATTGAAAACTGAGTTGTCCCTAGTGAAGGAGCTAGTCTCTAATATGAGTTTACTTTTCAGGGAGCAGTCTTTCTGAGTATCCTAACATCTCCATTTCAGTGACCACAAGCGTGGGCCCTCTCTCTGGCCTTCTAGAAGGAAATTTCATAGGCCTCATGAGGATTAATGCTCCCAGTTTAAGCTTCCCAAAATAGATCTTAGTGGGTCTTTATCTTGCTTCTTGTGTGCAAGCTAATGTCCTACTCTATGGTGAATCCACAGGCACTTGAAATATGTTCCATGTGTCTCTGTGCTTTGTGATAGCGTGGGAAGCCATGTTGATTCACATGCTTTGCTGATTTCAGTCCCTGACAAAAGTCCCCCTGCTACTGCCCCAGCAAAGCTGGCAGTCTGCTGAGGGTGTAAAAGTGTATCTGCCAATTGACAGGTGGCTCTCTTGATGCTGCTAGGTCCTCCAGGACATAAGATTGCAGCGTCAATTGCCCAGCTGCACTGTTTCTCTCTACCCAAGCTGTGTCAAGGCCTAGGTGGGGGAGCTCTGCTCCCAGTGCCTCCCCACCTCAGCCCTGGAATGACGCTATTCCCTGCAGCTGAGCCATCTCCACAGAGTTGAGCTGGGATTCACTCCATCACAGCAACCCCAGGTGCTAGTCCCAGCGTGCATATCAGTGTGGGGTGCTGCACACTCACCCAGCCAAAGGGACTCAGAAGGAGAGATACTTCTTATGACAAAGTGGGATTCATCCCAACACAGGTCAGCTTGGACCCCAAAATATTACATGGCTTTGTGAATCTGTCCACTGCTCTGTTTCTCCTTAAGGTAACCAAGCCACCAAGATCTTGATTGGGGTACCACAAGACTGTCGCTCAACCACCACTTCCCACCTGATGTCTGGGACTCACTGCTGACAGGCTCGTCATCAAACACCCTCTCTCTTTCTCCTGAATTCTCTCCCATGGGTTCTGACATCCAGCTTTGAGAAGTGGCTTACGTAAGGTGTCTCCCTATCTTTCAGATAAATGCGTGTGTACACATGCATACATACACACACCTGCTCTTGGGAACCACTCCAAACCTGGAGGCTTCTCAGGCTTGTGTCAGTGAGCTGATGCAAATAGATACTTAGGAGGAGAGATGGTGCCCAATTCCACAAACTGGATTAATCTGAGTGTGATCACCAGCCCAAATAGAGCCCCTGCTCCTGTATCCTGGGGTCCTGGAAATGAGTCCTGTTACTTATAATAAGTTTGTTCCAGATTCTCCATAGGAACCCTGATGAATCTGATATTTTCTGTATTATTTGTCATAGATAGTCTGGGTTTTCTAACAAATTAGCATTTGAATTGTGTACTTGTTAAGGCTTCACTGTTTGCAAGTAACAGAAACCAATTTGAGCTACTTGAAACCAAAATGGGAATTTGTTGCAAGTATTCAAGCAGGGCTCTGGGGACCTCAAGGCATGAACGTGGACCTTTCCTCAAGAGCCCTGCGCTCATCTCACCTTTGTTTGCAGTCTCTTTATATCACAGTTGAAATCCTAAATTCTGGGCAGAAAGAATTGGGTGTCTGTCTGGCCATGATACAGCCAACTGAGGCCAGGGACACAGTTTCAGGTAATTCAAACCGAATGCCTGAGGCCCAACCCTATAGACAAGGTGTGGAGATGGGATTCTCTGTGGACAAGGCTCCAAAAACTATCTACTATAGCGAGCATTTGTTCATCTTTTTTTTTTTTTTTTTATCGTTAAGACAACAGCAACGATCAAAGGACTGCAGCTCTTTAACTCGTGGTTCATAAGAGAATATTTCAAATGTTTTTCAGAAAGAAAAGAAATCTTGAAAATAATCCCAGTGGACTTGGGTTCTCTGAGCTCATAAAGGTACAAGTGAGGGTTCTGGATGTTCTTTAACTCCTCCAGTATTTCCGAAAGGCCTTCATTTATTTACCATGATAAAGATGCACAAGATCATTATGACCTTGAATTCCTTTGATTTTTGGCTAAAATGGTATTAAGTGATGTGGTAATACTCATTGTGTTCTCATGATGAGAAACATTTGTTATATATAATTTTCTTTACTAAACAACGGAGAAATTATTTAAACTCAGTGTAGTAGCAGTCATAATAATAATAACAAACACTTGGGCAGTGTTTTCTGTGTGCCTACACTCTCCCAAGCACTGCAGACATGATCTTTCCAAACCTGGGGTTCACGAAAGAGGGGGTATTTAAGTGACAACAAAGATTGGAAGCCACCAAACCAGGTCTCCAATTACAGTCCAGCGTCAGCAGTGATTCTGCTGCAGAAGTAAAAACATTCCGCTCTTAACCGGGAGTTACAGTTCTTCCAGGAAGACTTCATAAACGAGCCTTCTCTTGCTTGTCACCGCTGAGTTTGGTTCTAGCAGCAGTTTACACATCCCAAAGTTGTAGTTTGAGTCTGTTCAAACCCTTCAGTGCTTTCACATTTCTCTCACTATGTAGGGCCACTGAGGTTGGTGCAGTTTAGCAAAAGAAAAGAATCACTAGACTAGAGAACACTCATGAAACCGGCACGTGGGGCTGTGGCACTCTCTGCTCTTGAGAGAATTTGAAATGTGTTCTCTGATCTGCCACACAGTTTCACAGTCATGGTGTGTTCATCCCTTCAAAACTAGGAAGCAGCTGTCTAATAACAATTCAGATTTAAATATTACCTGTTAGATATTGGACCAGACTCCTTTTCCTATGTACTCTTCACAACACTCTGAGATATGAGTGACATCATCTCCTTTGACAAACTGAGGCTCAGCAAAGTACTTGACACATAAATGCTCAATTGCACCCCTAGAATGGAGGCTGTAAAGGTCCAGGCAGCAGAGACTGTATCAGTGAGTTTCTTGTTGTATTCCCTAGCACAAAATGGGCCCACGGTAAATATAAGTAAAGGATAAATGAATGCCTCTTCTAACTTCAAAGTCCATGCTCTCTCCACTACATCTGTTTCCTCTGAGATGACTCTGAAATATGCTTTGTGCCTAAGTGAAGTAATAATTGTTCCCACTGGCACTAATTAACACGTCTACAACATTCTATTGTCATGGAATATATGTATAATCCTAGCCATTGGCTTCTCTTTATGTATTCCTGGCATAAAGAATGTTGGAGAATGTGGAAATAAATCATCACAAATCCATGATTGGGAGTGAGGGAGTGGTCAGAATTTTATGTGTGAAGGCTAGCATGTTATTATTGAAGCCACCAAAATTTACCTACTAATTCTGGGATATTTTTCTTCCCAGATAACGATATATAAAATGCAACTCCCTTGAAGTAATTATTTTACATTTTCTTGTGTCAATATGTTTAGTTGTTGATGTTTTATAGCATAAAACTATAATGCAAACCCCAACCTAAGTCACTGGAAGGAAAGATGAAGACAAATGACCCAGGCTATAAAAATCACCCTTAGGGCAAAATTCCTCCAACTTTACCCATACATTTGTTAATTATACTACATTGTTTTAAACCTTGGAATTGTAGCTCTAATGATTCATTTGTCTCTGAAAAAATACCAAAAGAATTACAACATCCATTGCCTTGCAAGTCTTTTGCAAACTCAAGAACTACAGAAGACTTTGTTTGTCTAGGGAAATGCTGCCCAGTGATTGCTGGAGAAAATGGCTATATTGATTCAGAACAATGGTTTATATTAGCTTAGCAAATACAGTTTGAGGTCAATTACCAGAAATAGTAGTTTTTCTTTCAGAGTTTATAAACTCTCTGGTATTTAGACAACTGAAAGAATGTGTGCTATTCAACTTGTGACCATGATTATTCAGTCAGCCACTTTAAGTAAATATATAAACATCAGGCTCCAGGGACCAGCAAAGACATCAGTTTCAGGTCTGTAAATAGTGCCACTCTTTTAAAGCTACTAAAATACTGTTTAAGAATGAGCTAAAAAATGTCATTTGGAGAAATATATAAGAAAAATCCTGGTTTTGTAAACCTCATAGTTGTATGAACCAAAATATAATATTTAGACTGGAGAGTGAGAAACTCCTTTTGAGTTGTGGATTTCGTTGTGATTCTGATGAATATTATGTACTTGCTCCTCCAAAATGGAAATACACACAAAATTTTACATACAATTTTTTGTAATTAGGTAATAGGTACAAATTAATTAATTTGCCTGTTTTTCTACTTAACCCCTTTTTTATTACCTTTGTATGGCTGCAAGTGCCCAGAAGCCATAATGATATAGCATTTGGGAAAAGTCATTCTAGCAATGTGACATTTGATACCATGCTATTCTTCTAGGCCTTTCCCTTTTTATTGTCAACTATGTCGTAGCTTGCATTGCTCGCCTTATGTGGAGTGGCCTGCCATGAGCTTCTAGTCTTTCAAGTGTATGGCTTCCTCTGGAAACGTATTTGAAGCCATATTCAGGAAACAAAAAGGAACCAGACCTACAATGTAATAATAGAACTTCTGGGCACCATTCTTGCCTTTCCCAACTAATTCCACTGTGATATCATTTAGCTAAAATCGCCTGTGTATCAATGTCTTTGCTTTTTCTAGGCAGTGTGAGTTATTATGTAGGCCCCGTTTGGCACAAAGAACTTAAAAAACATATGGCTGTCTCAAGGATCTTACAAATCCAGTTGGAGAGTGGAGACCTACACATAAAGCAGGGAGTAAAACAAGAAAATAATTATTCAGTATTGACACAGAATGAGGAAACATTGATGTGCTAATTGATACTAACAGCAAGTATAAAATTAGATCATTATAAACTTAATGAGTATCTCTCCGAGTGTGTTCCCAAACTTATTTGGTCATAAATCCTGTTTTATAACACCAATTAATATCCCAAAGAGCACACTGGGGAACCCTGAACTAGAATTATCATGAAAAGTTTTCCTGAGGGAGAAAGCCTTGAGAAATAGATAGGATATGAGTCAAGCATGGTCCAGAATAACTTGCACCAGAATTGCCAGTGGTTATTTGTTTAAAAAAAAAAAATTACTGGGATCTACCTTTGTCCTATGAAATCATAATTTCTGGTGTGGGGGCCTTGCCTCTCTGCATTTTAACAACACCTCAGATTATTTTCACGGACTATCAGGCATGAGAATCCCCATATGGACACACACAATGAAGAGGGAAAGCATTCATTACCATCTAGTCAAATAACATTAAATAGTAAAATACTTTGGGCTCTTTAAGTTTAATCTGAAAACTTGAGAATTTATAAGATTTTACATATGGTGACTTCTACCAGGCTATCATTTGCTGGGCCTAACAGAATGAACACCTGATATTTCTGAAATAGTCATTTGAGTTCCATTTTAGTATATGGTTTCAAACATTTGTTTACTTCCTGCCAAAAAGCTGTGATTCAAATAATGCAAGTTCTTTCGTGTATGTGTAAGTTATACACATATACACACAATTTCTTTTGATTTTTATTGAAACTTATATGAAGTGTCCATAGCTATATATGTCAGACTTCATAGAAATGAAGCAAGGGAAGGAAATAATTATACAATAAAATGAATTTCATGTACTTTTTTTCCATGACTACAAAATCCTGGGTAGAATTTGAGGACGAGCTAACTCTAATGCCCAGGAGGGCTCCTGGTGGAAAATTCCTATTTATTTTTCCTCAGTGAAGAACATTTTTTTTTAAAGTAATCTAAATCTTTCTTCTGGTTATTAAACAGTGGGACTGAGTGTGTTTCCTCAAGAGGGAAAAGGGACAGGAATTGACTTTTACTGAGGCTCTACTAAGGGTTTAGTCCTTTATGTCATTTATCTCATTCAATACCCAAAACTACTCAATAAAGAAAGTGATATGTCTTTAAGTCATTTTTGTAGATTAAGGAACTGAAGGTAAAAATTTGAATGGCTTGCTTAAGGTCTTATAACTGTTAAGTGGCAAAGCCAAAATTTTAACCCTCCTCATATGCCTTGTTTTTCCCATGAGAGTACATTGCCTCTGAAAGCAGCAGAAATCTCTAGACACTGGGTCTCTAGCCCGGGACTCTCTCCTCACTTCCTTGCCACAGACCACTTATGTGGAGGGCAGCAGCCCCCAGCAGCTCCAGCTCGGGTGGGTTTGCCTACTCTGGGAGCTCCCCCCAGCATCATGATGCCCTCCTTGTCTCTCACACCCCAACAAGCTGTATGGAACGTGGACTTGGGTTTGACAACGACTAGCTGCTTAACTTTAAGTAAATTACCCAATCTCTCTGAGACTGTTCCCTCACATGCACAACGGGAGTAACGTCTACCTCATAGAATTGCGTGGGTTTCTTTAACAGCTTTATTGAGGTATAATTTACATGCAATAACATCACTCAGTTTAAGTATACAGTTCAATGAGCTTGGTGCTTGTCTTTAGTTGGACAAGCGCCATCATAATCTAGTTTTAGAACTTTCCCATTACCCCTGAAAGTACCATGGGGCCCTCTTTCAGTCAATCCCCAAACCTACTCTCAGTCCCAGCAACCATTTTTCTCTTTTTTGTCACAATGGTTTTGCCTTTTTCAGAATATTATATAAATGGAAACACAGACTGTGCAGTCTTTTGTGTTTATTATCTTTCACGTGTATGATGTTTTGTGGTTTGTTCATTTTGTTTGTAGCTTGTATCTGTAGCTCTTCCCAGTTATTGCTGAGTAGTATTCCATAGCATAGATATACCACATTTTTTTTTATCTCTTCATCGGTTGATGGGCATTTGGGTTGTTTCTGTTTTTTGTCTATTATGAATAATGCTGCTACAAATATTAAGCATATAAATATTTGTGTGGACATAGGTTTTTATTTCTCTTGGGTAGATACCTAGAAGTAGAATTTTTGGGCCATTAGGTAAGTGTATATTTAATGTTATAAGATACTGTCAAACTGTTCAAAGTGGCTATACCATTTTGCATTCTCACCAACAGTGGCTGAGGGTTTCAGTTGCTTGGCATCCTCACCAACACTTGGTATTGCCGATCATCTTTTTAATATTAGCCATTCTAGTGGGCATGTAGTGGTTTCTCAATGTGGGTTTATTTTCATTTTCCTAAGATCAATGATGTTGAGCTTGTTTGTGCTTTGTTGACTATTCATATATCTTCTTCTGTGGAGCATCTATTCAAATTACATATCGTCTTTTGTGAAGTGTTTATTCAGGTAATATATCTTCTTTTGTGTAAGGTCTGTTCAAATATTTTCCCCAATTTAAAATTGAGTTATTGGTCTTCTTACTGCAATTTGTAAGAGCTCTTTATATATTTTGGAAACAAATTCTTTGTTAGATATGCTTTGCAAATATTTTTTCCCAGTCTACAGCTTGTTTTTTATTTCCTTCATGGCGTACCTCAAAGAGCAAAGTTCTTAATTTTGATGAAATCCGATTTTTCACTGTTTTTCTTCTATGATACAATAAGCACAAGTCAGAAAAGAAAAAAAAATGCTTTTGGTGTCACATCTAGGAAATCTTTGCGTAACCCAAGGTCACAAAGATTTTTTTCACAATGTTTCTTCCAGAAGTTTTACAGTTTTAAAATAAGTTCTCACATTTACATTTATGACCCATTTTGAGTTAATTTTTGTGTATAGTGTGAGGTAAGAGTCAAGGTTCAGTTTTTTGCTTGTGGATATCCAATTATTCTAGCACTATTTATTGAAAAAATTTTCCTTACACTATTGCATTCCTTGACCCCTTTGAAAAATTGGTTGAGCATATAAACATGGGTCTCTTTCTAGATTCTCTATTCTTTTCTATTGATCTATATTTCTATTCCTATGCCAATACCAAACTATATGATTATATGATTTTATTTATTTTTTCCCCCAAAGCCCCAGTAGATAGTTGTATGTCACAGCTGCACAACCTTCTAGTTGCTGTATGTGGGACGCGGCCTCAGCATGGCGGGAGAAGCCGTGTGTCGATGTGCACCCGGGATCCGAACCCCGGCCGCCAGCATCGGAGCACGCACACTTAACCGCTAAGCCACGGGGCCGGCCCCTGATTATATGATTTTATATTAAGTCTTGAAATCAGGTAGTATAAGTCATCCAACTTTGTTCCTTTCTTAAAAATTGTCTTGATATTCTAGATGTTCTTGTCAATTTCTCAAAAAAGCACACTAAGATTTTGATTGAAATTGCATTGAACCTACACGTCGATTTGGGGAGAATGGCCATCTTAATAAGTTTTCCAGTCCAGGAACACAGTGTATATCGCCATTTGTCTAGGTCCTGTTTAATATCTCTCAGTGATATTTCATGGTTTTCTGTGAGGTTTTGTACATAATTTCTAAATTTATTCCTGAGTCTTTCTTTGATGTTATTGTGAATGGAATTGTTACCTTTCATTTTTAGAATTTTCACTGCTAATATATAGATATAACACTAATTTTTATATTGATCTCTGTGTCAATTTCCTGTTGCTGCTGTAACAAATTACCGTAAACTTGGTGGCTTAAAACAACACAAATCTATTCTCTTACGTTTCTAGAGATCAGAAGTCAGAAATCAGTTTCACTGGACTAAAGTCAAGCTGTTAGCAGGGCTGGTTGCTTCTGGAGGCTCTGAAGGAGAATCTTTTTCTTTGCCTTTTTCAGTTTTTAGTGACCACCTGTCTTCCTTGGCTTATGGCCCTTTCCTTCATCTTCAAAACCAACTTTCATCATCACATCACCGTCTCCTCTTCTGTAGTCAAACCTCCCTATGCCTTCCTCTTACAAGGACACTTGTGATTTCGTTTAGGATCCACCCAAATAATCTAATGTCTCCATCTCAAAATTCTTAATCATACCTGCAAAATCTTTTTTGCCATGTAAAGTAAAAGTCACAGGTTCCAGATAGAACCTAAATGTCTTTGGGGGCCATTACTCAAACTACTTTATGACCTTGCTAAATTCACTTATTAGTTCTAGTAGGTTTTATGTAAATTCTTTAGGATTTCTGCATGTACAATCATGTCATCTCTGAATAACAAGTTTTACTTCTTCCTGTCCAACTTGTATGCCTTTTATATCTTTTTCTTGCCTTATTTCAGTATTAGAATCTCCAGTAAAATGTTGAATAGAAGTGGTGAGAGAAGATACCCTATCCTTGATACTAGCCAGAAAGCAATCTGTCTGTCACCATTAAGTGTGATATTATCTCTGAGTTTTTCATAGATGCTCTTTTATAAGGTTGAGGAATTCTCGTCTATTCCTAGTTCGCTGGGATTTTTTTTTTTTTGTCATGAATGAATATTAATTTTGTCAAATGAGTTTTCTTACCTATTAGGTGATCATGTGGTTTTTCTCCTTTATTAATATGATCTATTCCTTTATTGGTTTTTTTCTATTAACACAACCTTTTATTTCTAGAATAAACCCTACATTGTCATGTGTATTATCCTTTCAAATATTGTTTGATTTGATTTGCTAACTGTTAAAATACTTTTGCATCTATGTTTAGAAGACATGTTGGTCTGTTGTTTCTTTTTTCTTTTATGTCTTTGTCTGGTTTTCATATCCAGACAATACTTACCTCATAAACATGTTGGAGAGTGTCATTTTCTTTTCTGTTTTGTGAAAGTTTATTTAAGATTTGTATTCTTTTTGTTAAATATTTGTTTCAATTCACCAGTGATGCTATCTGGGCTTTGGTCTCTCTATGGGAAAGTTTTAAATTACTAATTTAATTTTCTTTATTTGATAAAAGTACATTCAATTTTCCATTTCTTCTTGAAATAGTTTTGGTAATTTGGGTATTCTGAGGAATTTTTTCCTTTCCTCTGAATTGTCAAACTTATTGGCATAAAGTTATTCATAATACTATTTTATTAGCCTCTTGATGTCTGTAGGATCTGTAGTGATAGTCTCCCTTTATTCCTGATACTGGTAATGTATACCTTTTTTTTTCTTGACCAGTTTAACTAAACATTTGTCAAGTATTTTTCAAATGTATTTGAAAAAAACATTTTTTTCAAAAAAGCAACTTTTGTTTCATTGACTTTATCATTTATTTTTTTCATTGATTTTCACTTTGATCATGATTATTTTTTTCCTTCTACTTAATTTGTATTTAACTTGTGCTTCTTTATCTAGCTTCTTAAGGTGGAGTCCTGGATCCTTATTTTAAACCATTCATCTTTTCTAATAGAAACGTTTAAAGTTATAAATTTCCTTCTAAACACTGTTTTAGACACATTTTAATATATTGTTTTTATTTTCATTCAAGATTATTTCCTAATTCTCCCTGTAATTTATACAGTTGTTATTAATTTATAAATATTTGGGCATTTCCCAGATTTTGTTCTGTCATTGGTTTCTAATTTATTTCCATTGTAGTTAGCAAATTCTGGATGATTTTGGTTCTTTGAAATTTACTGAAATTTTTTTTATGGCCCAACATATGGTTATTCTAGTGAATATTTCATATGCACTTCAAAAGAATGCATATTCTGCTGTTGGTTTTGTGTAGTGTTCTGTAGATGTCAAGTTTGTCAATATTGTTATTCAGGTTTTCTCTGTTCTCATTGATTTTTTTCTCTCTAATTGTTCTATCAATTACTGAGAAGAGAGTGTTAATCCCCAACTGTTGATTTGTCTATATCTTCTTTTAATTCTGGCAGTTTTCCCTCATGTATTTTGGAGCTCTGTTGTTAGATACATATACATCTATAATTGTTATATCTTCCTGCTGTATTGGCCCTTTGAAAATTGTGAAATATAACTCTTTGTCTCTAGTAATATTACTTGCCTTGAAAGTCTATTTTGTCCACTCCAGCTCTCATGTATTTGTTCGCGTGTTATATTTTTCCCATCTTTTAAATTTCTACCTATTTGTGTGTTTGAATTTGAAGTGTTTTCATAGATAGCATATACCTCTATCTTGCTTTTTTTAATCCCAGCTAACAGTCTCTGCCTGTTGACTGGAGTGTTTAGTCCATTCCTGTTAATGTAATTTTTGGTATGGTTGGATTTCGTTCTATCTATTTTATTGTTCATTTTATATTTGTCCCATCACCTTTTTCTTTCTCTATTTCTCTACTCTTGCTGTAAAATAAATATTTTTGGTATGCCATTTTGACTTTTGATATGCCATTTTGATTATTAAATTAGTAGCTCTATTTTCTTTGTCATTACAATATGCATTTTTTGACTTCTAATAATAATTTCAAATTAATAGTGGCTTTTTTACAGTAAAATATAGGAACTTTGCATTGGTATAGATCTATATATCCATTCTTTTGACTATTGTGTCAAATATACTTCATATATATGTTTTAAAGCCAACAATTCAATTTTGTTTTTTCTTTAAGTAGTCATATATCTTTTTAAAAAGTTAAGAAATGAAAGAAAAAATCATGTGTGAGTAGAAGTATATATATGGGTATGTATGTCTCTGTACATACACACACATACGTATATACATACTTATATGCATATACACATACACCTATACCTACACCTATATCTATATCTCCATTTACAGTACTCCTCATTGCCTCCTCTGGATCTACGTAACCTCTGTTTTCACTTCCCTTTAGCCCGAAGGACTTTTTTTTTTTTTTTTTTTTAACATTTCTTATAGCACAGGTCCATTAGCAATTAACTTGCTAAGTTTTTATTTACCTGGAAATGGCTTTATTTCACCCCCATTTTCAAAGAATCCTTTCTCTGAAAAGAGAATTCTTGACTGACAGTTTTGTTTTTCTCTCAGCACTGTGAATATGCTGTTCTGACATCTGCAATTTCCCTTGCTTCTGATGAGAAGCTAGCCATTACTCATACCATTGTTCCCCTGTATGTGATGAGTCATTTATATCGTGCTGCTTTGAAGATTTTCTTTTTCTCTTTCTCTTTGGCTTTCAAAAATTTGACTTTCCTATATCCAGGCATATTTCCTTTGGTTTATCTGACTTTGGATTTATTGAGTTTCTTGGATTTTTAAGTTAATGTTTCTCACCAAATCTGGGTAGATTTAAGCCATTTTTTCCTCATCTTTTCTCTCATCTCTGGGGATTTTTTTTTTTTTTTTTTTGGCTGAGGAAGATTAGCCCTGAGCTAACATCTGTTGCCAATCTTCCTCTTTTTTTGCTTGAGGAAGATTAGCCCTGAGCTAACATTTGTGCCAGCCTTCCCCTATTTTGTATGTGGGTCACTGCTACAGCATGGCTGATAGGCGGTATGTGTCCCTGCCTGGGATCTGAACCCACAAATCCCGTCCACCGAAGTGGAGCTCATCAAACTTAACCACTACACCACAGGCCTGGCCCCTCCTGGGATTTTAATTACACATATTTTGCACTGCTTGATATTGACCCACAGATCTTCAAGACTGTTTATTTTTCTTCAATCTTTTTGCTCTCTGTCTTTTGGATTGGATAATTTCTACTGATCTATCTTCACATTCATTGACTTTTTTTTCCTTCATCTCAAATCTGTTTGAGTCTATGCAATGTATTTTTCATTTCAGTTAATATACTTTTCATCTCTAAAATTTCCATTTGGCTCCTTTTTATAGTTTCCTTCTCTTTTGATATTCACTATTTGTTTACTCATTATTAGTTTATTTTCTTAAAGTCCTTGAACATGATTTCCTTTAATTTTTGAAACATATATATAATAGCTGTTTGAAGTCTTTGTCATAAATCCAACATCTGAGCACACTCAAAGTCAGTTTCTAATGACTATCTTTTTTCCTAAATATGGGTCATACTTTCTTGTTCCCTTTCACATCTCATAAATTTTTGGTTGAAAATTAGAAAAAAGTATTTATAGATAATACTTGTAATGACTCTGGAATCTTTTGGTATTTTGAGAGATGTTGACTTTTTTGTTATTAACAAGCCTGGAGTCAAGCCGAAACCTCAACCACTGATCATTATTATTATTTTTTTTTGTGGTGTGGCTCTCTACAGGATCTCTCCTGCACCTGCATAGTTTAGAGGTCAGACAACAATTTGGGTAGAGATTATGCCAAGAGACTTCAAGCTACTAAGCCATTCATCATCCTCTGCTGTGTACGGATGGCAGCACACATTAGAGGTGCAGCAAATTCACAAGCCTTCTTACTTTTAGTTTTTATTATGTTCCCTAGAGTATCCAATAAGCATGCATAGTTTAACAGTCAGCAAGGTGTAAATGGAAAGTTTATTGTATCAGATGTTCTCTCACAACCAAAATCTCCCACTCAAATTTCCAGCTACTTTGCTCCCTGCTCCTAACCAAGTTTGTCACCTTGAGCTGAAAAAGCTGTGGATTTTCTCTGCCCACATTGGGCAGTTGGTGGAGGATGGGAATGCCCCTAGACAAAAAAAAAAAAAAAAGAAAAAAAGCTGCAAACCCATAATTCTTACTCAATGCAGTAGCAGTTTCTCATGAGTCAACATTTCTCAAGTTGTTACGTACCTTTGGTTAATTTCCAGTGCCCTGAAATTATTGTCATTAATAATTTTGGCCAATGTGTAGTCATTTTCTGTGGAGGAGAATCATCTGACCTTCTCACACTGTCATTACCAGACATAGAGTCCATAGGATTATTTTAAGGATGAGAAGAAATAGTGTACATAAAATTGGGTACAGTGGCTGGCATATGGTAAGTGCTCAATGAATGATAGCTATTTCTACTATTGTTTTTATTACTTAATAGGTTCTAGATCCCTCATTGGGCCCTCAGTATTACTCATTCATCTTCTCCTCTGGAAGAGAATTTCGAAACTGTGCTGGGAAATCCTTCTCATCACCCATCAGGGTTCCTATGACCTCCACCTCACCCAAGATTCCAAATTCCTCAGTTTACCCAAGTGTCCCACGCAGATATATCATTTTCTTTGTGTGCCGTGATGTGGAAAGGCTTGGGAAGCACTATTCTAGAGGACAGCCCAGAGTAAGGTCCCTATAGAGTCTTCTAGATCTGCTTTCAAACAGGTCTTTTGGAACAAGTCTTTCAAAGAACTTTTTCAAAATTCTCTAGAACAGAAACTCACTTACTTTAAGAAGTAATTTCAACAAGTAATTGTGATGACTTGGAACATGCCAGGCCCCTTCTCCCACCTTCTGCTAATTCTAGGAGTAAACCAGAGGGCCTGACTCCAATGTGGTCCGTGGTACGTTCTACATTCTAGGAATGTCCTGTTTTTCCTCATAGTTTATGCACTAGGGGATTGAAATAGCCTAATTAAGCTTGTTTGCTTTAACAAAAACATTTGTGTGTGTATGGGAGGGGGCAGGGGGAACTCTAGTAATAGTTCTGAGTATCCTATCTTTTATTCCCTAAGATAGTGCTAGAGAACAAAGTAATGGTGATCCTGGGTCACACAGTTTACAAATGCTGCCTGAAAAACAAGGAATTTCATTTCACAGTTATTTCCCTGTTTGGGGCCAGTCTTTTCACCGTCACCAAGGCAGATAATGTCACAGCTATCAGCCTTACTAACTAGAGATGGACAATAATGGTGGTGTTCTGAGTCATCGCTGGAATTTTTATTCAAGTTTCTATTCCTACTTGTCTGAATTAGCCCCTCACTAGAGTCCTTTGTGCTCTAGGCTTATGGGTCTGTGCTAATTTATATGACTCTTAGTAAGTATATATTTACTTTTACAACTCTAGCATTTTATCAGCTAATAAAGATTACATGTGAACTACCTTGGGTATTAATTTGTACTGATTATCTGTGCCCCGATTTGAAGCAGAGAGGCCAACACTTTTACAGAGACCTATGGTTTAATGGTGGAGAAATACACTAACTTCCCACTAATAGAACCATGTTTGATATTGCCACTTAATAACCCATCAGTCAAGGGTCAACATTTCTGTGTGATACTGGCTTTAATGAAAAGTAGCCTGGCATGTCCACTTCGAAATACTATAGCTAAGCAACATGATTTACACATAATAAATTATAGCAAGAAAGATTAGCCTTACTGTTAAAAATCTTAATTGGGAAAAAGTGTTTATTACTGGTCATTAAAATACTTTGCAGAAAAGTTTCAATAAAAATAGTACAGTGGTGAAATGCATTATGTTAGGCTTATGAAAATAAATTATATTTCAAGCAGCTGCCAGCACATAGTTCACACTTTAACAAGTGAGATATGTCTTCATCGCACTCAAGTTTCACCACTCCCTGTTCTTTAAATCTGTTTTTTGTCCCTGCACAGGCGACTGTTAGGACAAAAAGATGTGTTAATTAAACAACTCGAGCATAGTTCATAAGGGAATTGTTCTCTACCAACCAAAAAAGTTTTGGAGTCGGTACCAGAGGTTTGTTTGGGGTTTCATTTTAATTTATCAGTTCACGTTTGGTCCTTGCAGGTAATATTCTCCTGCTAAAATGGGCCTGTACTAATACTTGGTTATTTTCACTAAAAGCCAATTTCCTGAAGTCTCTTCAACATATCAAAGTGCTATATAGATCAAATATTAGATAAATTAAAAAAATATGACTGTGAAGTAACTTGGCAAAGTATTGAGCAGAGAGATTTACATCTGAATTTAAGTATCACAGACCATCATAGGCACAGAAATAAATGGGGAGCACTAAAGATTTGTTCATTGCTCATGACACAGTTTGATGGGGGCTAGTGGTGCTCTGTTCCACAGAGTCATTCAAGGATCCAAGCTCTTTTCATCTTTTCTGACATCTACTCAGGCATCAGTCTTGCAATAGATCCTCTGTACCCCTCAGCAAATGAGGAAAGAGATGGTGAAGATTTCAAGGGAAGTTTCAGGGGCCAGGCCTGAAAGAAACACACATCACTTCCACCCATTGACCAGACTGGTCACCCAGGGCCACCTAGATATAAAGGTCCTGAAAAATATAGTCTGTGGTGTGCCACGGAAGGAGAGAAAAACAAAGATATTGTTGAGCACCACTAATCTTGTTTACAGACGTAGAGCTATGCACTTCCGTAAATCCATAAAGTGACCTCTGTTTGAACAGATGTATGAGGCCAACACGGCTTATTTCTAAAAACATAAAAGACAAATATTTGGTTCTTATATGAATTTCCTCTTGTTTTCTTTGTTTTTGTAAGGTTCCGTTTTGTTTCATTATGGGAAACAAGGGAAAAGGGAAAAAAGAAAAGTGACAAATTCTTGCAGTTGTCAGAATGTAATTTCCAATTACATTTGTAATTGTAATGTAATTTTTAATGTACAGAGGTTTATCCTTTAGGGAGTCCCGTTAGTTAGACATTAGTCATTCATTGTTTATTATTGTGTTTATAAAAAAATAATTTGTACAGTAAACCTATTGTATATAAACTTGGGCCATACTAACTACTAAATACAGTTATACTTCCCATCTCAAGTTTGTATTCATTGACATTTTGTTGTCTGTTGAAATATATCTCATATTTGAATATGTAATTGACATATTCCTTGCAACTTATCCAAAAGTTAAATATATATTGAAGTCAAGTTTTTTCTAAAAATATGTTGATTCATTATGGTATTTTCTGACTCACGTTTTTAACTTAATAAGAATTTCCTTCTATAGTTTCTTCTTTTAAATGTGTCCTGTATCAACTCCTTAGGCTGATATGGCTGTTTATATTGTTTTTGACAGTTTAATAGGACTCAATTTCAGAACTTCTGACTCCTGAACACTAATATTAACATTAGCATTAACACATTAATGCATCTTGTGGGAAATTCCTATTATTTATCCCAGTTAATTTGTTATTTTGTTTCCTGGAAGAGCTAATTTATCACTGGAGTTAAGATGTTGCCTCTAAGAAGCAGGAAAGGAGGAATTTGAACCCTGACAGGTATAGGTAACTTTGAGTAGACCGTGAGGTTCTTTTGGCCTCTAAAGACACAAAGACTACATGTGGGTATCCACCATATAGTAGAATTTAGTTTAATTGAATTTTGTTCTTCAGAATTGTTTTTCTGAACTCTCACACTGTGTAAAAGTCAGTTCTATGTACTGTCCCACCCCCTTACCTCTTAAATTTTATGATTTCTTTTATCTTTTTGAGAAGCCGCTCTCAACCTCTTCCCTTGTGTATTTAACTTATGTTCATAAATTTATTCCTTAGCCGACCTGTCCCCTAAGAACAACCTGAGCACATAAACTGTTCTTTCATACAGTTTGTAATTGCAAGATTTCAGCTTGGAGCACAACCATTAAACATGTAAACACAAAATTGAATAAAATTCTGTTTTGTTTTATTACAGCTTTACGTGAGAGCCTGCATACTAAAGCAAAGGCTCCGACAGTTTTCTTTTGTGGTCTAGAGTGAGTTTGTGGACAGCCAGGGCAGAACCCCTAGTCCCAGAAGCTCATAATTCCTGCTATCACCACTAGCCTCCTCCCTGTTATATGTACGTAATTCTTACTTCCTTTTTGGCCACACATATATTTGGACATGTAAATAAAAGATTTTTGTTGATGTTATAACGTGTATACTGGACCAGGTTTTATATGAGTGTTGAGTAATTAAATGACAGATGGGTGGTAGCAGCCCAGGCTAAGGGGAAAATGTGACCAAAGAAAAGGTTCTAATTGCTTGATTTTCTGCCATAGTGATATCTCTCAAACAGATAGTTGAGCTGAGCCACTCATGCTGGCTACTCGTGTCAGTACTGCTTGGTGAGAGAAGTCAGAGAGTAGAAAGGGGCCATGTAGTTCTCTAGTAGCACCAAAAAGATTGTGTGTTAACCAGAACGTGAGAGAATTTTGCCTCATGAGCTTGAATGACAGCATGACCAAGGCAAAAAGAGTTCTAGCCATTCATTCATTCAACAAGTATTTATTGATCACCTACTATGTGTCAGGCATTATTGTAGGCACATAGGCTCCACCTATATTATGATAGAGAAGAGACAGACTTACAGGTGGCTGTAAGTACTCTAATAAAATCTAACAGAGGGAGGAGATAGAAAGTGAAGGGTAGAGGAGAAGTGCTCTTTTAGCTGGTGAGGTTGGGGAAGGCCGTTTCAATAAAGTGGTGACTGATTAGAGCTATGAATGAAGCAAGAGAGTGAGCCATGCCTCTGCCTGGGGGAAGAATATTCCAGGCAGAAAGAATGGTCAAGAGAAAGATCAGCACCTTTGGTCACCTCATGATAACTCAAAGAGATGGTGGTATACACCAGAAACTAGGACACAGAGCTAGGAGGTGACCATGAGAATGACAACTGTGGCTTCTTTTACAGGTATCACAAGCTGTTATTACATCACAGTAATTGACAATTCTAATCTTTAAATGTGTGTCACAATACAAAAAGTTAAGAACCACTGGGCTAGCTACATCAGGAGGATGGCTGAGAATCTCCAAATAAAAGATACAGAAAATAAATTCTCTTAGGCTACTGGGAACTGTTTGACATATCTGGATAGCCAGCCAAAAGGACCCTGCTTTTTGGGTGCCCACAGCTCCTGAGAGAGAGTGGGAATTGCCTGCTTCTATAGGGTTAAAGCTGATTGGGACCTGTACTAGAGCCCAGATTTCCCAGGCATCATGTCAGTCTTGAGCGGGGGCAAGGCTGAGGCGTTTATGCTGTTCCATTGGACTTTGGTGTTTCTTGGCACTCCTCCGCCTGTTGTAAAATTATTTGACATGGGAAGCTACTGGTGATTTGTTCCTGAGGAGGAAATCGTAGTGAGGTGAGAACTTAAAGGAAAAGTTCCTACAGCTCATCACCTTGAAGATTTGCAGAGCTGGCAGGGTATCAGGGATAGGAAAATTATATTTGCATTTTTAGTGAGAGAACATGAACAGGATAGAGAATGACCATGAAATATTTATTAAGGTCCTAGAAGACACATCACACAGTGATAAGCTTAAGCATGAGGGTAATAAGTGTAAGACAAGCATCTGATGTCAAGAAATATATCATCTAGTGAGGAAATATCAGACTTTCCTATCAAAAATCAATTTTTAAGAATGAAAAGAAACTGAACTCCTGAGCTTTGTTCTGAGATGCTGTTAAGTTACTTAGAAAAATTGTTGAGTTGCTTACAAAATTACTGTCTTGGTAGGCAAGACAGTAATTTGGACAATAAAAGCAAAAAAATATATAGAAGCTTCATCAACTACAGTCTTAAAGGATCCATAAAGGAAGCGGGACTTAACTCTTTGTTGAAAAATAGGTAGAATTTGAATAGGTATAAAGGAGAGTGTTCCTCATGGGGAAAAATATCACAACAAAGCAAAGAGAAAGAGATGCACAAGTAATGTTGGGAAACCCTGTTTAGTTCAGCCTGGCTGGAAGAGTGAAATAAGTTTGGAAAGATAAATGGAAGTCAGGGTGTGGAAGATCTTGCATGTCAGGCTAGGAATTTGAATTTCATCCTGAAGCCAAAGGAGAGCCTTCACTGATTTTGAAGAAAGTCACAGTATATAAAACTTACTGTGAGTTAAAGTGGATGAATTTCAAGTAGCAGAGCCTGAGGACAAGGAGAATAGTTATTAGAAAAAAATTCCAAGTCAATATAATTCACGTGTCAAATAATATGATGTGATATGTTAGGTGAGTTGTACAAAGATTGACACAAGAGGTTTAAAGAGATGTGGCAACTTCTACTTTTGACCAAGATGGAGTAGCAGGGATTGGGTATAACCTCATGGATATAACCTAAAACAACTAAGAAAAACAAAATATATGAAACGATGGTTTTCAGATATTAACATCTGACAAGACAGGACAGTGACACAAAAGAGTAGGAAAATATAAGCCATAATGAGAAAAATCAATCAATAGAAATGGACCCACAAGTGCAACCAATGATAGAATAAGTAGATAACATTATAACAGTATTCCATATGTTCAAGATAAATAAAAGATTAGCATGTAAGTAGAGACATTGAAAATATGAAAAAGACACAAATTGAAATTCTAGAGGTGAAAACTATAAGGTCGGAACTGAAAAATACACTGGATGGGATGAACAGCAGATTAAACAAGGCGGAATAAGAAACTAGTGAGCTTGAAGAAGACACGGCAATAGAAACTATCTTAAACACACAGAGAAAATACCAAAAAAAATGACTAGATCATTAGTAAACTATGGGAAAATATCAAACAGCCTAATATACATGTAATTGAAATCCCCAAAGGCCAGGGGAAGGAGATAATAAGGAGGAGGGCAGAAAAAATATTTGAAGAAATAATGGCCAAAAACTTTTACAAATTGAATCAAAGCTTAAACTCACAGATCCAAGAAGCTCAATGAGCCTGGAGCACAAGAAACATGGAGAAAATTATACCAAGGTACAACATAATCAAATTGCTTAAAACCAGGAATAAAGACAAACTCTTAGAAGTTGGAGGAAAAAGATACATTATATACAGAGGAACAAAATAAGACAGCAGATTTTTTTTCTCTCCAAATTAATCTATAGGTTCACTGCAATCCCAATCAAAATCCTAGCAATTTTTTGTAGAAATTGACATGCTGATTCTAAAATTCATAAGGAAATGAAAGGACCTAGAAAAACCAAACAATTCTTTAGAAGAACAAAGTTGATGGACTTAATGATTCATGATTTCAAGACTTTTTAAAAAGCTGTGGTAATCAAAAGGGTATGATATTGGCATAAAGATAGACAAATAGAACAATGGCCTATTTTGACAGTTCATAAATAGAACTACACGTATATGGCCAACTGATTTTTCACAAAGGTACAAAGAAAATGAGTGAAGTAAGTCTTTTCAATGAATGGTGCTGGACATGCTTATGTAAAAGAATTTATATCCATACATGATATTTCGTGTCATGCAACACATAATGACATTTCAGTCAGTGACAGACCGCATATACGATGGTGGTCCCATTAGATTATTACTGTATAGCTGAGTTGTATAGTAGGCTATACCATCTAGGTGCGTAAGATTCTACTCTACATTTGCACTCTATATTTGCACAATGACGATCACCTAATGAGGCATTTCTCGTTAAGAGATGTGTGACTGTACAAAAATTAAGTCAAAAAGGATTATAAGCCTAAACGTAAAACTTAGAACCATAGAACTTTCAGAAGAAAACATAGGAACTTCTAGAAAAAAACATAGAAAATCTTTATGACCTTGGGTTAAACAATGATTTCTTAGATCCAATACCAAAAGCATAATTGATTTTAAAAAAAGAAAAAAGAAAAAAAAATGACCTCATTAAAATTAAAAACTTCCACTCTTGGAAAAATACTGTTAATAAAATAAAAAGACAAGCCACAGACTGAGAGAAAATATTTACAAAGCATATATTTGATGCAGGACTTATATCCAGAATATGTAAAGAACTCTTGAAACTCAATAAGAAAACAAACAACCCAGCAAAAAAGAAGGCAAAGATTTGAACAGACACATCACCAAAAAAGATAGACAAATGGCCAAATTAGCACATGAAAAAGTGTTCAATATAATTAGCCATTAGACAAATGCAAAGTAAAACTACAGCGAGAGTAAAAGGTGACTTTAAGCTTTGGACCTTGGGTAACTGTAAGATTAATGGTGTACATGATTGCTAAAACAGGAAAGCCAGTTAAGGCTGGAGGGAAAGGGTTGAATTTTAGACATGTTCCTTTTGAGGTAACAGAGGAACATGCAGAGTGAAAATATGTAGCAGACAGATGAACATGTTCACTAGAACTTGGAAGACAGGTCATGTCTGGATATATAATTGTTAAAAATGGAGCATTAAAAAGAATCTACAACCAAAAGATTTCTTTCCTGATGATAGATGTTTCTATGCATGTATATGTGTGTGTTTCATTTATGCTCACATGTGTAGTCAAGTGAAAAGCATATAAGGTTACTTCATTGCCTTGGAAGTAGCAAGCACTCAAATGTTTTTTAGTTAAATTCCGTTTGGTTTGAATGGGAAACAGATGACATTCTCAACTCTCATCTATTCCTCTTTTCAGAGTGACATAAAGATAGGAATCCTGGGAAGAATGCATTTTGATACTAATCTTTAGAAACGGACAATGAATAGCTTTCAGTCCAGCCTGCACGCAAGGCAGTTTTATATGTATGCCTCAACCTCCATGGCTACCGTCAAAAACAACATATAGTCCCTAGCACACCCCACCTCCAAGTCTGTGTTATGATCACCATCAACAATTGTAGCCAAGTAATAACATGTTGCACCACTTACAGAGGATATGAGACAATTAAGTCCTAATGTCCTTGGATCTAAGCCTAATATTAGATTGAACTATGTGAAGAAATGCTCTTAGAAGACACCCGTTTATACAAGAACAAATTAAAACTCAGTAGTATGCTGCTTAATTTGGTGAGGGTGTTTTGGCTAAGCAGTTTTTCTTGATTGTGACTTCCTATCTACCAAAAAGCATGACAGCTATAGATACCCCTGGGTATTCTGCAGCTCAACTGCTTTATGTAGACAAAGAGATTTCCACTCTGACATCCCAAATATCAAACCAATTAGCATAAGCATTTGTTGATCTTTTAGTAGTAAAAAGCATAGTAGTACTGAAGTCAATGATATGAAATTGAAAATGTTTAACTTAGCACATTATCAATAAAAAGGCTTTCAGAGGCATTAAAATCCATTCAAAACAGATGCCTAGAAGCATTTTGTCTCAAGAGTGTTTTCTCTTCCAAATATCAAGTAAGGTTTTTAACACAGAGGCATATGTTTGATTTGAACGAAAATGTCCTTTCTATAAAAAGCAAGGGTAACACCAAGCACTATTGAATCAATAAGCTTTCATGGATAGAATACATATAAAATGCTTTTGGTTCTTCGAATGTTTGGGGCTATTTTTTTAATGTGAACTTTTTATTGGCATAATATACAAGCATAACATACAAAGTTGAATGACTTTTCAGAAAGTGAACATGCTCACATAATTGATAACCAGACTAAGACACAGAAAATTGCCAGCACTGAGAAGTTCCCTTGAGTTCCTCCTAGTCTCTGCCCCTTCCCCCAAGGAAACCGGCATCCTAACTTTTAACACCATAGATTAGTTTTGCCTGTGTCTGAACTTTATATCAATGGAATCATGCTCTTTATGTCTGGGTTTCTTTCACTCAACACTATGTTCAGGAGAGGTGTCCATGTTTGTGCATGTAGCTGTAGTTCATTCATTCTCATACCACAATGTATCCATTCTGTTGATAGACCTTGGGTTGTTTCTAGTTTGGGACTATGACAGACATTATAAACATTCCTGTACGTGCCTTCTGGTGAGCATGTAGATGTATTTCTGTTGGGTATATGGTAGGAATTGCTGAGTCATTAGATAGCTTTAGTAGGTACTACTATAAACAGTTTTCCCAAATGGTTGCAACAATTTACACTTCCACCAATAAGCTTTCTAGTTGTTGTACACTTAGCTAATACTTGGTATTATTTGACTTTCATCTGAGCCATTCCTGTGAATCTGTGGTGGTATTGTGTTGAGTTTTAATTTGCATTTCTCTGATGACTGATGGAGTGCCATTTTGTATGTTTATTGGCCATTTTGAATGTCTTCTTTCATAAAATGCCCGTTCAAATTCTTTGCTCATATTTCTATTGCATTATTGTTTCTTGTTGAGTTATAGGAGTCCTTTATGTATTTTGGATATGAGGTCTTATTGGATATATGTAGTGTAATTGTAATTACAATTTGTAACAAATTATAAATATCCTCTCCCATTCTATGGTGTCTTTTGATGAACAGAATTTCTTCATTTTAATGTAGTCTAATTCATCAATTTTTCATGTATGGCAGGTTTTCTGTTCCTTTTAAGAAATATTTGACTACCCAGAGGATTTGAAGATATTCTATTTTTTTTCCAAAAACATTTATTGTTTTCCCATTTAGAGCTACAATCCACATGGAATTAATTTTTGTATATTGTGTGAAATAGAGAGCCAAGATTTATTTTTTTTCTATGTAGCTATTCATTCTTGCCTAGATATTTACCACGCTGGGCATTTGATTATTTCTAGTAGAACAAGGACAACAACTTCCAAAGAATAACATATATGTGTGTGTATATTTATGTGACACATACAACACACGCACACATATATTGAGGCGCAGATTGTGCTCCAAACCTTCATTTGTGAGTTGGCTTTTTTATGCTTCTATATACATTCAATGTTGTTACTGATAGTTGATTTTCAGGACAGCTTACAAAAGGCTCCTTGGCAGCTGCTATTCCAAGTACAGTGTACCAGTGTAGTGGAAAATGCAGCCAAATTCCAGTTCTGGACCCCACGACATTTTCCGCTTCACTAGCAGCAAGATGGGGCTTTGAGAGTGAATAAAGAGATGGACTTCAACGGGAGTGAGTCTGAAGGAATGAAGTAGCTGCTATTGAACAGTAATAACTCATTCATTAATAATTTATGAATAGCAAAGTTGTCATCTCTTCCCACATGTTCTGAATTGAGAAATAGTAAGTACCTCTCATGGAAAGACAAGAATTGTATTGGCAGATTCCAGGCCCTCCACGTAAAACTAAGAAGATTGTATCCTACACACCTCCTAGGAAGCGGTGTGCATTAACAGACCTCAATGTGAAAGGTACCCATAGAATTGTGCAGTACCGTTCAGTCCAGTGGCCCTGCTGGGATGGAGATTGATATAGATATAGGTATACGTCATACACGTTTTCCTAGGTACCAGGGAGGAATTGATGCTAGAATTGAAATGTCAAAATTTGCTGATATACTATCCTTATTAATAGATATAAGTATGGATTTCAGCATTCTAAGGCTTTTATACTGGATGCATTTTAAATAGCAACATACTTTTATAGAAGAATAGAGTTCATAATATAGTATAACTCTTCAAGTAATGCAAATATTTTTTACTGCAGCTGGTGCTAAAGTTCAGTGCTCTGAAGGAAAGTCCACCAGGCACGTAAAAGCCTGTCTGGGGAAAAGCATTCAAATGAATTCAGAAATACAACCGGTGCCAGTTATTTCTGTGCAATTAATCTATAAAAGTTTTATAACTTAGCTGAGTGTCCAAGTTGAAAGCTAAATGGCCACACAGTAACCCTCTTCCCAAAACAGAGTGAGCTGACACCAGCTACACCTTTTGAAGTTACAGCAGAGTTGCTATCATCAGCTTAAAAAGTAAAATCATATCTGACATGTCCAGTCACGGAGAGTAATTAAGACTGGGGGTTTAAAAGAAGATATAGACTTGCCTGAGCTTGGGATTTAAGGCAATGAGATCTGATTTCTTTTACACCTTATTTGAATGAGGGTTAAACCTTATAAATGCGGACTCTGTTGGATGCACTTGGTGGGATGTACAAGCACAGCTGCCCCTCTGTATTTATGAACTGTCCAAAAGAACCATATCTGTGCAGATTAAACAATAATGAGTGTTCTCACATCCCCCCTGCTGACACTCCTGTGACCCTATTAAAAAGCAAAAGACCAAGAAAATACTCATCTAATCATACAATTGACATAGAGGTAGAACGTGTCACACCATTTCTGAAAGCACTGTAATTTAGGAATGTGGCTCTTAGCAGAAAAATAAGAGTTTGCTGATCTTAAAATGAACAAGACCTTGATCTCTGTCAAAGGAACAAATATGTTTCAGAGCCAAGATGCTCTGCCGTATCAGGGTTATGAGTAGGTAATGCATCAGTGGCGTGAGTGGAGAGCTTGCACAAAGCCCCCTCCCCAGCCCCACAAATGGCTCTCACATCAAATTAGACTCAACTTTCACTGCAAAATGTCATTCCAGTGGGCTGAGGGATTGCCTTCTTTTAAGACAAATGCCCAAAAGAAGGGTCCCAGAGAAGTGCTAAGTGAATTAGGCAATCAGATCCTCTCCATTGAGAATTAGTGGGTCAGTCAGAGTCAGTTTTGATGAGTAGGGGAGGGGTGAAAAGACCAAGGTACCAGTGTCGTAAGAATTGAGTTAGAGGAATTTAACTAGACTATAGATTGTGGGGGATAGTGGGATGAGCAAAAAGAGGGTCAAAACTACCTCCGACAGGCGCAGGTCACCAGCATAGCTTCCAGAATTGCAGGCAGGCATCCCCTTGTTGTGGAGAAAGGGAAAGGTCCCAGGGCCAACGAGGAGGGCAACCAACCCCGCAATGGGACAGGCTGTGTATGGTGGGAAAACATACCCAGGGCCAGTACCACTCAGGCTGTGTCTTTGTTTGGGAGCTTTAAATTTTCAGTAAATCTGCAAAGAGAATCAGTCATACAGTCTCTATTCCTATTCAGAGGACTTGAACTAAAGTCAGATTCCTGCTATGGATATTGATGCTGGGCAAGAGTAGTTTTTCAGTTGAGATTCTTTAGCAAATAACAGGCTTGCCTTAATTACAGCTGTGGGACTTGAGCATTAAAGGGACCTTGGAGTGCTAGCATAACCTTGCACCCGAGGCAGGCGTGTTCTCCACACTGGTCCTGGAGAATGCTCACTTAGCCTCTGTAGGACAGCCTGCCTCCTAAGCTTGAGCCATGAAATCGGATAGACCTCAGATCAAATCCTGGCTCTACCACTCACTAGCTGTAGAACATTGGGCTTAACCCCTCCAAGTGTCAGATTTCACAACTATAGAATAGAGTTCTTGGTTCCTGCATCATAGGATTCTTCTAAGAACCACGTAAAATGGTATATATAAAATTGCACAGAATATGGCATATAAGTGTTCCATAAATGGTAGCTATTATTATTATCTACTTGAATATTCTCCCTTATTTACCTTTACCTCTTAAAGCAACTCTCACTAAAATGTTTTATATATACCAATTTTATTAAAAGCTTCTCGAGGGGGAAAGCATTGTTTGTGTCTTTTGCCTCTCTATAGCATCTTTGGTCAACACCAAACTCCCAATGCCTTGAATAGTGCCTGGTGCATAGGATGCACTTAATACATCTTTATTAAATGAATTTTGCTGAGTTAAGTCTATTTCATTCCATGGGAGTGCTAACATGCTATTATTTTCTGAGGATAAAAATAATCAAACAATTAAAAGATTACACAATTAAAATAAATGCACCCTTGAACATCCAAATCCAAATTTTAAATTGTTTTTAAAATTTGAAAATTTTAACATCCTTTATTTTGCCCCTTTAGGATCTGATTTTAATGCTGCCAAAAAGAGTAAGAAAAGGGGATAGATGTATGAAAAACAAGACCAAAGAATTTAGACCTGACATGATGTCCCTGCTTCTGTCATTAGGCAGAAGTTTTTGTCTCCTTTTTTCTTTTGCACAGTCCATCTTTTTATGTTTCTCCACGGGCAGCATTTGATTAGCAGCACAATGTACCTATACTTTCAAATCACATCAAGTTGCATTGTTCCTTACTGCGGAATTTGCTATAGCTCCCAAGTCACTATCATCCACAACTTTTGAAACTCACTTTGTTACATAAAAAATAGATTTTTTTTTTTAACTTAATGAAATGATACCTTCCTCTGTAGTGCCGAAAGCATCCTGTGAACTTAAAGCAAATGAGGCAGTTAGGGCTTGTTTGTTCAAAGAAGACTCTGATTTGGCATTTCATCAATTTTAACAGCAAAACATCATTTTATGGGACTTAGAATAAAGCATCTTGGTTGTGTTCCGAGCAGGACTGCAGACTGGTTTGATGCCTAGGTTAATGGCCTTTCCACTATGACACTTTCTAAAGGAAATATGAATTGCTCTGGCTTTTGCCCCTACATGTTCATGTTGGGCCTCAGCTCTCTGACAAACCTCCTCTCAAGAATTCTGGTAGACCCTGGGGTGCTGGAGAGACTTGGATGGATTTGACTTGATGATGGATAGGATGAGTGAGGAAGATAAAAGAAAGGATGACTTTTAATTTACTGGCTTGAGGACCTGGATAGATAGTGATGCCATTTAGGGAGATGGGAAATGAACTGCCTTAGGTTGCACAGAAGTATAAAAGGGTGATCTAGAAGATTTGCAGGTAGTGGGAGAACATTTTGCACAGGAAGTGGAATAAAAATATGAGTTCAAAGAGAAAAAAGCATGTAAAATTTCCCACCGTTATAAGATATTTGGATTCCTTTTGATACATTTAAAAGTGTGATGTATTTTTAAATGCCAATATTTACAATACACTGAAAAACTATATCCGTTGCAGCTATTTAAACTTATGATGAAAAATATTAGATGCCAACTGTAGAACATTTGAGGACATAGTTCTTCAAAATTCTCTTATGGTGTTCGTAAGCAAAATGTTTGAAGAACAGTACAGAAGAAAACCCAGCTAATATTCTAGCCTGCACAAAGAAGCTCTAAAGTCAAATGGTTTTCTTAACAATAGAAAAGTGAAAGCTTTTTCTGAAGCTGCCTGCTTCTGAAGCAACCCACTATACACTAGTGGGTTTCAGACTCAAGGACATCATGTTCTTAGTCAACTGGCAGAGCTGGTGCCACAAATATATGAAATATGAGGCCAGAATGGGGGCTCATGAGGAGACAGCAGTATACTTTCGATTTCTCAACCTGATTCATAATCATTTCTATTAGCACCACCAATGAACCCTAGGGAAGACCAGCTGACATTAAGGAGCCAAAACATCGTCTCTCTGCTAGTATTAGACAGATATGTACAGCAATGTGTTGCCACGAGAAGGATCTTCATGAGGAGCAGCTCCTGTGGAGTAACCTGCAGGGGGAGCACATAGTGAAGGAAGATAAAAGAGGGATGTCAGGGGAACCCATGGCCCAGGATGGGGAAAGAGGTGCATAGTTACAGACAACTTTAAAAACAATACGCTGGCAGATTTTAATTCCAAAAAATGTTTAATGAGCACCTATTATGAGCTGGGCACCATTGTGGGCTATAAGCAAGAGTGAGATGATTGTTTTCAAGGCTGACCACATGATCCATCATTTTTGAAAATAATTCTGGGCTCCACGGCAACCATAATCACCAGTCTGAATGAGAATTCACATCAACACATAGAAAAATACTGTTTTCACTCACCAAATTAAACTGAAGATATCTCCCGCACCATCATCTTGAATTATAAAAAAGACAAAGGTGGCAAAACATATGTGAGTTTGTGTTTGTGTATCTAGAGGAATTATTAACATATGAGTGTTTCCTTTCTCAGGGCACTCAGACTGATGACAATGATATAGATAACATGTTCATGTTAAAATTGCTATTTGATATTTCATTCCTAGTATCCCCTGTTAGATTCCCCTCCAACTTTCCCTGCCTTTATTTCTGTGTCCATTCAAGACTCCTCTGGACTACTTTCCAGCCCACAAATCAGTTCAGGTAACCTGAAGAAAACAGTGCATAAAGAGATACACTTGATATGCTTCCCTGTAAACACACACACACACACACACACACACACAGAGGTGTGTGCTCATACATCATTGCTAGTAGGCAAAGATAGCACCATGGCCCAACTATTTATAGATACTGTAATTTGCATTGGTTTTTCTAGTAATTGTGATAAACTTGTGTTTTCTTTTACTCTCTTGGACTGGACCTATTGGGCTCCCAGATCCCAGGAAGCACTGTATATGGGGAGGGTGAGGTTTGCTGACACCAGTAATAAATGGCTTGTCAGTGATCTAATCTAGAAATAGCTTTGATTTTAAGAGCATTATGTTTAACTTTGCTAACAGGTATGTGTTTTGTGTCTTCAATAAGTAATTGAAGAGATTCCTTTAGACCCCTCAAAGAATGTTATTCCATATAGACTAGTTTTCTAGAAGCTGAGAATGACATAATCAACATTTTTATTTTAACTATTTTAGTAGGAAATCATTCTAAAAGGTAACACATCCTAACTGAATACAAGGCTGTATTTAGCCTTTTATGACCAAGACTGATTATAACTGTCATCAGTTGCTGCTTAGAGACACTCACGTGCTGATCTTTCTTGGTTTCCACGCTACATGGCCCCCAGATGCTCTGGTTTTTGTCCTTCTATCAGTTGTTGTATTTCCTTTTTGCTCTTAGTTGCACTAATACAAGCAGGAAGCCCCAAATGTCTGTGGTAAACTCTAATCCATTTGGAATGTCTGACCCTCTGTTGCTCTAGCCTACTAATAGGAAGTGATAGATGCTCAACAGGGAAGGAAAGGAGGGAGGGAGGAGAGGGAGGAAGGAAGTTATTAGCTGAGAAACTAAATTACTAAACTAATTAGAATTATTTCTAAATTAAATGTAAGTAAATTCCTGAAGAATCCCATTACCTGAGCATAGATCCTGTAATATTGCTCTTGGCATCTTGGAAATGATATTTGCTTACTTCTTATTCCTGGCATGAGCTGTGGAAAGATTCTGTGTATGTCTTTAGATGTACACATATAACTTGATCAAATTAACCATCTAACCATTTTAAACTCACTCACTTCTTACTCTGTTCAGTCCACTTATAAAGAAACCTCTGAAACAATCAGACGTCTATATTCAGTTAAAGGATATTGCCACACGTGAGAACAATCATATTGGTAAGGGACTCCTTTCAGCCTCTAGTAATAAGTGAGCTCCTTTAAGAATGTGGTTGTGAATAGCCAATTTGCAATTAGCGCTGGAATAAATCAGATGGTAACTCAGACTGTCTTTCCTAGGTGTTTTCCTAGATGGTTTTGGCAGTAGATATTTGGCTAACGGAGGAAGACAGCTGATGGATAACTGCATTGGTTTTCCAGGATCTGCCTCCAATCCATGTTTTCACTGACACTGGAGTAAGCCTTCCTTCATGACACTCTGACCCACAGCTGCCCCTCCTTTAGCTATCTACAAGCGAGCAGCCACCTGTTGATCTAGCATTAGCTCAAACACTGCCTCTTTTAAGAAACTTTTCTCCCAGGAAGATTTGGGTGCTCTTTTCTTTGCTCCCGTGGTACTCCATTTTAGCAAACATATTGTAATGTAATTGTGAATTTGCATGTCAATTTCCTCTCTAAATTATGTGCTTCATCTTTGCGTACCTAATACATGGCCTAATGCAGGGTGTCTGGTAAGCATTTATAAATGTTTTTTGAATGACTGAATATCGGGGGAATTTGTTATCATAAATCTCCAGATGAATTTCTGAAACAAACAATAAAACAACTTCCAACAGATATCCTTTCTTCCTACTAGAGCACATCTTCTGTGGGATATGCTATCTATCACTGAGATATATTAATTTTGAAATAATAAGTAATTAGAGAGCAGCTACTATAATATGAAGAGCTGGCTCTGCATTTATAAATAATCCTAACTATCATAACTTAGAGAAATTGTTTAACTCATTTTAATTGGAGCAGTCCTTTCACACTAGCAAAGCAGTAGAGAATTGCCTGTGTGTGTAACTAATGGACAACAGATGAGGAACTATAATGTTGAAGCCTTTATTGGGTGTGAATATATTTTTATAACTCTGACTATATGAATCGTTGAAGTGAATATAGAGAATACAGATTAATCCATTGGAAGCTATTGAAATTACTTTGATAAAATATATTTTACCAGTATATTGCAACAAAAACAATTTCCTAACCATAAAATGAATAAATTTAAACTTTATAATTGTAGAGGAAAGCATGTTGAATAAAGCCTTTTTAACTGGACTACCAATGTTAATTAATAATGCATATGCACATACAGTTTTCTGTAATAAGTCTTCAAAGAGGATGATTTTAATAATACGTGAATATGTCAAAAATCCAATGTGCATGACCAGTGCCAACTCAATTCAAATATTGGAGAGCCTTCTGTGTGTGCAGAATACTGCCATGTTAATACCATATAACAACTAACTTTTGATTTGTGGTCATAGCAATGGCTGGCTAGATGTGTTGTTACTTGAGAAGCTCGTGTCCTCCCAGTAGCCTAGAAGGCTGGAACCATCCTTGTTCATCTTTCTATCCAGTACCTAGCACCCACTGAGCTCTTCCTAAGGGTGAGCTGCCCATTATGGCAGTGACCATCATTCCAAGCTGTGCCACATCATTTAAAGCTGAGACGTGTCTTTTCTTCAGTTGGGATTAAACCAATTTCAGATTCTCATACCAAAAGAAATTGGGTGGAGAGTCAGAGGACCAGAAATCTAAGCCCAGTTTCACTCCTGACTCTGAAGTTCCCCCTAGATGAGTCACCTAACCTCCTTGAGCCCCCCTTTTAAAATCTGTAAAATGAGAGGAAATGAGAAGGTTGGACCACAGGTCCTCTAAGGTTTTACACAGCTTTAAAATTCTTTTACCTGTAACTTTTGGTGGGGAAATTGGAAGGGATATTTGGTGATGTTGGCATGGGGCTCTTTCCCACAGGCTGGGAGTTTGGATACCTGGGTCCTGGTTCTGGCTCTGATAATAATTAGTTTGGTGACACTGGCCTCCTTGGTCCCTTTTGGGAGGACTTGGAGGCTGAGGGGCTAAACTAGGCAAGCTCTGAGGTCCTTTAGATCTGAGAATCAAGAAGCCAGTTGCCAACCCACCGATGACATCATTGAACATGAAGCCTTCACTCCTGACCTGCAATATTGGGCACCATCAAACTTTCCTTGGCACACTGAACTGATGGTTTCCTCTCAAAGGTCATCAAAGCAGAAATGGGAGTGCATCATCAATTTCAATGTTTTAAAATGCCTAATCAAAAACTATACAAACTATAGTTTCAAATTCTTCTTTGGGCTAGTAAGTGTGGTAACTGATTAACTCATGGTATATAACGATTATCTCGTGGTAAATGGTTAGCTCAGGCTGTTAAGGAGATTTTGTTGGCAGTTAAATATGTCTAATGAAAACAGGAAACAGGTTGCTAATCATCATAGTCTGGTAGACCAAATTTTCCAAAATATGATTTCCTCGAAGGAAACAATAAATAGGGTCTTTAGTAGCGAAAAGGCGATAACCACTAGGCTGAATCATTATGGAATGGCCTTGTACAGGAAAATTAAATAAATCCAGAGCCTGTCTAGGTCCCAGATGATAGGTTTTTTGATTCCAGATAAACAGTTATTGAACATCTTCTGTAGGCCAGGCTCTGCTTGGCACTGGTGACAGTAATAACCACATGCCTATCATCAAGGAATCCACAGTCTAAAAAGAAGGGAAATATAGGGGCTGGCCCGGTGGCATAGTGGTTAAGTTTACACGCTCGGCTTTGGCAGCCCAGGGTTCTCAGGTTCAGATCCCAGGGCATGGACCTAAACACCGCTCATCAAGCCATGCTGTGATGGTGTCCCACATACAAAATAGAGGAAGATTGGGACAGATGTCAGCTCAGCGACAATCTTCCTCAAGCAAAAAGAGGAAGATTGGCAATAGATATTGGCTCAAGGCCAATCTTCCTCACCGCCCCCCCCCCAAAAAAAAGAAGAAGAAGAAGAAGAAAGGAAATACAGACTTGTAAACCCTCTAATTGATAATACTGTGTATAGCAGGTATTTGCTCAGGCTCTGCCATCCTGGAGATAGCAATAACTACTATTTCTCAGGCCTAAGGCCCCAACCAGTAAAATGTTTGGGAGAGTCAAGAATGATCAAGAGTTTCAAGCATTCTTATCGACCCATAGTTCCCACATCCTGTCACCTAGACTTGGCCCTTCCCTTTTTGTCAATGCCCCGGATAGCAGGGCTACAGTCTTTACCCAGGGCTGCTGTGTCACAAGCCTGGGTCACAGTCATACCACTATGCAGCCCCTGTCCCCAGTCAGTGCTGTCTGGGCCCCCAGCACCAGGTGCCTCATCATGCTGCTCCTCTGGGTTCTGGAGTAGAAGGCTTTTCCTAAGAATCCCTCCAGGATCTACCTCTCATTGGACCACTAACCCTACACGCTCCCTTCCTCCTATCCTCAATAACGAGGAGGAGCCACGGGGACTTTCTGTCCAGGTTCCAGGGCTGTGAGTTCCCAGGCCAGGTCTCCCTTCTGTCCAGCTCCACTGGCTGCTCCCACGGCCCTCCACTGGAGAGAGTGACCCTCTTTAGCCCTCTCTCACCAATACCTGAGGTCTTTTGGGACCTGTTTTCCTGAGGGAATGCGGAATACCTTACTTTGGAGAGCTTGCTGAAAATCTTCTGTCCATTTCTGTGACTCTCCTCAGCAAGCAAGGGCTTGCACCCTCACACTGGGGAAGTGTAGCAGAGAAGGATGTATAAAACTAGCACGGAGGAGGGAGCTGTCACCTGCACCTGGACAAGGGGGAGAACTCCTGTAGACGTCATGTCTCAGCTTGGTTCTTTAAAGGTGAGTGCGAGTCTGCCATCCTACACAGAAGGAACAGTATAGCATGTTCACAAAACTCTAAGCAGTTCAGCAGTTCTGAAATGCAAAGTATAAGACTGGGAACAAGAGATGAGCCTACAGGGATGGGAGAGAGGCCCAACCCTAAGAGGACACATATATTTTGTTAATTACCTACAGAAGATTTAGCACTCGCCAGGCACTGCCATGAGTTTATCTGTGTTAATTCAAGTAATCTGTACCACAACATGATGAGATAGGCGTTGTTATACCCATTTTATGGATGAGTAAACTGGAGACTAGAAAGGTTAAGTAACTTGTTGAGAGTCACACAGATTGTCAGTGGCAGGAACGGAACTTAAACCCCGATTTTTTGGATTCTAAAGCTCATACTCAAACTTTATTGCCTGCACCCTTGAGAATCGTTGCTGTCACAAATAGGGGCCCACTGGAAGTTCTGGAACAAGAAGAATGGTACAATAAAAACAGAGCTATAGAAAGAATAGTGTTGTATATACAAGAGGCTAGAAAAAACAAGGAGACCATAAAGAGGAAAATTTCAATGCATTTGGACTTTGTGTGTGCAATGAGAAACCACAGGTGTATATGATTAATCTGAACAGGTCTCCTATTTACAATTTTTAAACGACTTTCAAAATAGTAAAATAGTTGTGTGCAAACTATATTTTCCATCTTTTGTTTTCAGTCTTTGTAGTTGGAAGTATTCACTCTATTTCTTGAGAGATCTGTTTCTGTGTCATTTTTTCTTTCAGTTGGTGTCATGCTATTCAATTTCAGCAGTGGAAATTGAGGTCAGAAAATAGGAGATTACAACTTCATGTAGAGAATCAGTCACGTAAGGTCCTGAAGATCTTAGCCACACACAGATGTGCCTATTAAGGAACCCAGGAGAGAAAAGTAATGGAATAAAAGCTTAGCACGCTTTTAATCTGAATTGTTTTCAGATGTTGTGGTATTTTGTTTTGTTTTTTCTTGAGAAGAAATAGAAATCTTGTAGAATAAAGCCACAAAATTGGCGTCGATAGTCTATTCAACCTATAAAAGTGAAACCTTTGGTGACCTTGTTTTGGGAAGAATAATAACTTAAGAAGTAAGAAGATAGATGCTTATGATTTGGTGTGTTACTGTCACCATTTTCTTTCTGTTTTCCTCTTTTTGTTTAGTGTGCAGTAAACTGTTTGATTTGATTTGAAATTTTGATCTCTTTTTGTTTAGTGTGCAGTAAACTGTGTTTGATCATAAAGGCTCCTTATCTATTCCTTAATACATTCCACTAGCCTTTGCAATAGGATGAGCCATAACTACCCAAATACAACCAGAGTAGTAATTTTCCCTGGTCTTACAGCTAGTACTACATCTTAATACCTAGATGAGAGGGACCCATGCCCTGGGTGTCACGCTCTGCCCTCCTCCAACTGCACCCCCGTCCTACTCAAAGTATGCTCTTTCTGTTGACTGTTTTGAGAACCTGGGGCCCTGGAATCCATGCTCAAACAGTCTCCAGCCCACTTCCTGGGCCCGCAGGAAGCTTGCAGCCATAAGACCAAGTGGTAAGAAGGGGTAGGTATTTGTGTGGGCTGTGTTTGGAGCTTTGATATGCAGCTTAGGGTATTCATAAGCCAGGGGTAGGAGAAGGCAGCAGATGGGCAGCAGTCTAATGGCCAACTCTCTCTGTGCTGCTACATTTGGCCACCATACTCCATGAGATCCAAGAATTCTGCATTTGAACCTGGATTTCCAGGCTGTTAGGAAGGTATGCCTGTCAAGGTAAGAGGATAGAACATTTTATCATCTTGTTGGAGGTGTCCTGGTTCCTGTTCTATCCAAGACTTGGTTGCTCAACTTTTCCTTAAATTCTATAGGATATCCCAGCATCTTGCCTATAAAGACCCTTTCCTGCTACCTTATTTTGAAAAGGGTATTCATTACTTGCTTCACATAACCTGTGTTTCCACCTAGATGGTGAGGATTAACAAATTCATTGCCAAATAGTCTAAAACATATGTTTTATGTCATTCTTAAACTTATCTCTTTATGTCATTATGTTTCAATGTCATTCTTAAAATTGTACCTTTTACATCAAGCTGTGGAAAGAGGCTAGTTGGATGGGTCTTATAACTGTCTACTAACAGGCTACGAGAGTTATACTATCCAGGCTTAACCAAGTCTACTGCACCTACATGTTGATACTGAAAAATGATCTTAGCTGGTTTTCAGTTATCACTTCTGTTTTATATTTGCCTTGGGGTTTAGACCTTTTTCCCTGAAACAGTGCAATATATATATGTGGTTTTTATTTTCCAGGTTCTGAATAGAGAACTGTTCACAGAAAGGGCAGGTGGTGGGGTATGGCACCTCCCTCTTCTAGAGAGGTTTTAGGGGTTAGGCTCTGTCACCAACAGTGGCCACCACCCTCATGAGCCAGTTTCTCGGAGGAGAGCCTTCTGACCACACCAGTTTTTTTTTTTTTTCTCCCATCCTCCTCCTGCTGCTTCCTCTCACCTCAGTGTAACTCAGCTGTAACTGAGAAAGTCAAGAAACTAGTTTTTTCTGAGGATTGGTGGGGGAGAGGAGAGATGTACCTCTATATTACTGACATCAAATAACTTTCCAAGGTGCTTACTGCATAGCATTGTGTCCCCTTGAGATACACATTAAAAAACACAACAAAGTGCTTTATCATAAAGACCAAATAAGCAATAAATCTTTAGATGTGGGAGTAATGTTCTCTCCCTTAGAATAGATGTGTAGTCCGGGAATCTCATTTTTTTTTTTTCTTTGTGAGGAAGATTCACTCTGAGCTAAATCCATTGCCAATCTTTCCTCTTTTTTTGTTTGAGGAACATTAGCTCTGAGCTAACATCTGTGCCAGTCCTCCTCTATTTTTTTTTTGTATGTGGGTCACTGCCACAGCATGGCTTGATGAGTGGTACAGGTCCACGTATAGGATCCGAACCCGTAAACCCGGGCCACCGAAGTGGAGTGAGCCAAACTTAACCACTATGCCATTGGGCTGGCTCCTGGGATCTCATTTTTTCAGAGCTACATCACAAGTTATGACTTTGTTCTATAAAACCCAGAGATTACTGCTGGTTCCTAAGATAGAGGTAGAATTGGAATGGACTTCCCCAGGAGGCTGTGGGTTTCTGGTTACCTCATGCATTCTTTGTAAATTAGCTTTCCCTCCTACTCCAAGAAGAAATAGAAGCCATCAGGAGAGAACACTCTCACATGCCACCCTCTCTAACTCTAAACTTATATACAGTGCAGCCATCCTGAGCTCCTTCTTCCTCTCAGAGGGAAGAGTGAAACTCCTTTTCTCTGGTTCCAGCTACCTACTTCCTCTAAGACCCTCCCCAAAATCATTGTCTGAGGAGGTTGTGGTGACCCAAAGGGATAAAGGAACATCCAGGATGGTGATGCTGGGCTGAAGGAATAGAATTTAAAAGAGCTTAAGTATATCCATACAATGGAATATTATTCAGCCTTAAAAAGGAATGAAATTCTGGCACCTGCTACTACACGGAGGAACCTTGAAACATTTTGCTAAGTGAAATAAACCAGACACAAAAAGACAAACATCGTATGATTCCACTTAAATGAGATTCCTGGAGTAGTCAGATTCATAGAGACAGAAAGTAGAATGGTGGTTGCTGGGGGCTGGTGGGGCAGGCAGGATATGTGGAGTTGGTGTTTATTCTCTCTACCCCTGCTTGCTCTGTTTCAGATTTGCCATTCCTCAGAAATTTCTAGAATATATTCCCTGTGCTATGTAATTGACTCTTCTAGCTTTTACTCCAGATTCTCTTGTGCTGTAATAGGGCAGTCTCCATGTTGGGATGGGCTTTAGTGACATAAAGTTTACATGGGACCCAAACGGCTCATTGGATGCTTGAGCTTCAAGGGGACCAGCTGTGGGGCCAGTGTCTAAGGTGAGCTGCAGAAACCATAGGAGCAAGATGCTTCCTGCTGCATGAAAAGGATAACTTTTGAAGAAACTCTTTTACTCCACTCGGATCACACCATTCCTCTGCTTAAAACTCTCTGGTGACTTCCCCTCTCCCTCAGATTAAAAACTACAGTCCTTAAAATGACCTGCAAGGCCCTGCCTCTCTGATGCCTCCTTCTGTTCTCCCCCTTGCTCACTCCACTGCAGCCACACTGGGCTCGTCATTATTCCTTAATTGCCGGGCACCCTCCTGAGTCTTAGCCTTTGCACTTGTTCTTCTCTTTGCTTAGAACGGTCCTCCCCCAGAGGTCCACGTGGCTTTCTCACTCGTCAATTTCTTGTCTTTACTCAAGTGTCACCTTCTCAGTTACACCTTCCTTGACCACCGTATTTAACATTAGAAGACCCTCACCTGGCACTCCATATGAAGCTGCCCTGTTTTCTACTCTCCGTAGTGCTCTTTGCCATCTTGCAGACTGTATGGTTTACTTACTGATTATGTATGTGTATTTCCTCCCTGACAAAAGTCAGGGATTTTTGTATTTTTGATCATTGATGTTTCCTCTTGGCTTTGCACAGTGTGTGGCATGTGGTACACACTCCATGAATACTTGGATAAATTACTAAATACAAGAATGATCTAGTGCTTTGCTTCCCGGAATGGTTAGAAACCATATAGCTGTACAAAAAACTCTCTCCCTTTAGAATGAAATTGTAAGTAGAACATGTATAGGTCCACAATAATGCCAGGTTTCTGTGACAGCCAGGGGATGTCAATCCAGATTACTAGCACTAGTACTAACGCCCAAGTCACTAAACTCTCAAGTGAATCACAACAAAGTAAACCTATCTTTTCCAGAAAACCCACATCCTCTGGGAAATCAATGGAATCAGTCACCGTATCAACTGCAACAACTCAACGATATGAATATTCAAGGCAGCTTGGCACTTTTCTTTGTGAATAAGTAAGATCAGGAGAAGGTGGAAAGCTTTGCATCATTACAGTTCATTAAAACTTCAATTTTTAACCCCTACCGCGTGCCAAACACTACACTTGTAGTTAAGGTCTTTTAAGTCTCCCATCCTATTAGTAATATTTTCCAGAGAAACCTGAGGCTCAGAGAAGTTATCTGTCCACATTTATGCTGCCAGGTGAATCAAACTTAGATTTTCTGAATGCAAAGCCTAAAGCCTTTCCATTATGGTACACTGCCTCCCTAAATAAGAAAATCAGACCACTTGGGGTTTGTTTTTGCTGACCCTGAACTAGATTTGAGATTACCAAGCCTCTATAACTGCTTTCTACCTGGATTATTAAAACACTAACTATAGTGATGAAACTTTTCCCCAGTACAGGGGAATGATATTTTAAAGGTTGCTATCTTTTCCAATTCATTTTTTGAAAATCATCTTGGCTTATCACTGGGGAAGATCTCTAAGCAATAAAAGAAATGCAATGAAAAGGAAAGGCAATGTATCACAAAATGTGCTTTGCATCTTGATAACAACAGGTGATTCATTTATTGCTTACGATAAGTGTGAAAATAAATTGTTCTGGTGGAATTCATGAATAGGACAGCTTTGGTAACATGAAGTCTTGCTTCTAGCATTCAGCTGGTTGAATACCTTGTTGAAATGTAGAGTAGGACCTTGAGATAGTTTTCCAAGTATAATTAGGATTGTATATTATTAAAGTGTAGATTTGAAGTTCTCCAATATATAATATATTTTCAATAATAATCCATGTGCTGGCAGACTCTGAAAGAGACTTGGAAGAAAGTGATAATATTTCATTAGTGTGCATCAGAGGAGAAAGACTTGTCTGTCTTAGAACAGCCATTACAACTTAATCTATTCTGTTTTTTCCAGCATAAACTATCTTCTAAATGACTCTGGCTAATTTTAACTGAAAGAAATGGGTTGGTATATTTCTTTCCCTCCTTAGGTGGTGCTCAGTTACACATATCACATTGCTTTGTCTCTTAATTAGCAATTTCTCTAGTTTGAATGATGACTGGCAGCCATAATGTAATCAGGGCCTCTCAGTATCCCCTGATAACTGGTATAATATGAATTTGAACTCTGTTATGTATCTGCTACCAATTGGTAGGGAGAATTCTGGTCCAACACAAGCAAAAAGAAAGCCTGTATGTCTGGAGCGTAAAGTGTGAGGTGGTGAGGGGTGCGAGAAAAGCCTGGAGTGGAAGGCAAGGGCCAACTAGGATAGGGTTTATGGGCCATGCTAAGAATTTGAGAATTTTAATTTCTGTGCATGGAAAGATACCGAGGAGTTTTAAGCAAGAGAGGAAGAGGATGCCATTTGCACTTTTAAAAATTTGGTTTGCCTGCTTTGTGGAGAGCAGATTCAAGTCAGGCAAGATGGTAGCAGAGAGACCAGTTAGGAGGCTGCAATTAGGGGACCAGACAAGAGAGAGCAGAGGAGGAACAGTCGAGATGAAGAAAGCAAGAAAGAATCAAGATCTGTACTAGAAGTAGAAGGTACTAGATCTGGTAATGAATTAGGTGTTGGGTTGAGGGAGAAGGAACTTTCAAAGACAAGACCCTGGTTTCTGGCTTGGGGGTGTCTGAATTTTTGGCACCATTTAACAAAATGGAGAAGTGGAATTGAGGGGAAGATTAACATCATTGTTGGATATTATGTTTGAGGTGTCTGGGAGACATCCAGGAAGAGAAAATTAGTTAGACATATGGTCAAATATGTGAGCAGGAACTAGAAAGAAAGGTTTGATGTAGAGATAGATTTGGGGGAGTTATCAACATACAGGTGTATTGAAGTAATAGGATTAGTGAGATTGCCTAGGGGAAGAGTTGTGGAGCGAAAAGAGAAGGAGGCCCTGAGAAATGACATTTAGAGGCAGGTACAGGAGGAAGATCCGCGGGGAAGTTGGTTTCATACGTTACGTCTATGTTGCTATACTTTTAACAAACGTGTATTATTCACCTTATCAGGTGCTGGGCGTGCCAAGATGCACTAGAACTAATCCCTGACCTCAAGAAGCTTGCACTGCAGCCAGAGAGACAGCCATGGACAGAAAACATTACAATCCAGTGCTGTATATGTCATTACTTGTGTAATACCTAAGTGCCGTAGCACTTATGATATACAAGGTACCATAATGCCCTCACTCTGGGTTAGATAATAGAAGAGATCAGAGAAGCCTTTATAGAAAAGCCCCTTAGCTGAGTGTTACAGGATGCAGGGAATTCCTCAGACCAACAAGATGGGGCAGGGTTTTCGTTGCAGAGGGAACAACAAAGAGAAGAACGGGTAAGTCAGCACACCACTCTCAGGAAACAAAATGGACTCTGGTGTGGCTGAAAAGCCAGCATGTGGGATGGGTGAGGAAGGCAAGAGAGAAGGCTGATTACCATGTAATTCCATACATGATGGAAAGTTGAAGGGGGACTTCAGAAGCCAGAGTAGCGGCTGGCAGGAGGCAGGAACTCAGTAAATATTGATTTAATGACTACATGAGGAGATTTATATTTCATTTATCATCAAAAATATATATTTATTTTACTGGTGGCAGCAGAGAGAATACATTGGCATGAGGAGAGAATGGATTAGGGAGTCCCCGTGGAGGGCTCCTGCAGAACCATCTGAGTTATCAGAGCTTGCGTGGAGGGAGGATAGAAGTACGGGAGGGAGACAAGACAGGGTGTATAGAAGAGCAGTTTAGCTATGCTGAGTATTACTGTTATTCTACAAAAAAAAAAAAAAAACCCACAGCACTTTAGACCCTCTGAGGTTTAAAGAAACTTTGATTCAATAAATATTTGCTAAAGGCCTGCCAGGAACTGGGAGCAGGGCTGGCTGTCAGAGATACCAGTAAACACAACACCTCAGATGCGGACCAAGCCTACCCTTAGCAGGGAAGACTGGGTGGAACAGTTGATCTTTGTTGTTGACTTATGAAACCAGCTCTTCTGATATATCTCACCTTTTAGAGGAAGTAAGGAAGAATATTTTTTAAGTTGCTTGGTATATTATGTAGATGTCGTTTATTGGTTGGTTGGTTGGTTTTTTACTTCTTTGTCCTGTTTAAGAATTGTCTGGTTATACTTATCCTCCAGCAACATGGAATTATTTTGTTGTTGTTGTTGTTGAGGAAGATTCGCCTTGTGCCAATCTTCTACTATTTTGTATGTGGGTTGCTACCATAGCATGGCTGCCGAGTGGTGTAGGTCTGCGCCCGGGAAACCGGGGCCGCTGAAGCAGAGCATGCCAAACTTAACCACTGTGCGATGTGGGCCGCCCTGCAACGTGGAATTATTTTGCAGAGAAATGCAATGGTTGATTCCAACACAGTCTCAAGTCTGTTATCACAAAGGGCTTGAGGATTTTTTTTTTACAACCGTGACTTCTTATCATTAAGTACTTTTAAAAGTTACCTTTAAATTTATTTTATTTTATTTTATTTATTCACTTTTTCTGGAGGGAAATGGAAGGAGAGTCCTGTACTTCTGGCCTTTCTATATCCCCTAATCCTTCCCCTCTTTGAATCTTCCTCACCCTCATCCAGATTTGCAATCACAATCTTTTGAGCCACCACTCCTGTTCTTCCGAGTCTGAATCTGGAGACAACACGTGTTTAAGCAAAATAAATCTAATGATAGGAGGTGGGGAGATGGGAGTGTAGGTGTAGAAGGTGGGGTAGTAGTCTTCTTTTTATTGCTTTATATTTGAGAGGAAAGGAGAAAATGGCGTCATATTACCTCAGTTTTCCCAACTCAGTCAGTCTCTGAGGCCAAACTGCTTGGAAATACTTTGTGTAAATCCAGAGGTCTAGGCACAGGGACATATTCCTTTGGCTCTGACACTGTTTTCTGGGCCATTAAGGAATGCCACCAAACTCATCAAGACCATCCTTGAAATCCCAAGAGCTGTACGGCCAGACAGAACCTCATTTTTATATGGCATTTGACTATTTTAGAAAGAGCCTTTATTTCCAGTCTCATTCAATCCTCCCAAGGCTCTGTTACATAGGTAAGGTTTAACCATTTTATAGATGGCCATCTACAATGGACATATATAGATGGACATTGGGGAGATTAAGTGACTGAGACAAACCTTGAAACCCACTTTGATGACCTGAACTCAAGTGCTCTTTCCACCTCAACACAGACGGCATAAGGTCGGGTTTACCACAGGGCATCACACAGTGATAGCACATCGCCAGGAGTCCTCCAAGTTCTTTGTCATAGTATATGTTCAATAAGCATTAAATTATAAATGACCTAGATTTGGAGCTAACCAGTCCTTGCTATACTGATCCACGCTTCCTGTTTTGTGGGGATGTTTGGAGGGCGAGGAATGGGATATTGGAAATGTAAATGTCTCAAACAGAAACTACTTCAAACCAACAGTGTTTGGAGTTATGGGTTTCATGGAAAATTAAAATGGTTTCTCAAGTCAGGGGTGTGAGGAAAAGTCAGCTATGCCTCTGGGTGATCTGGGCCAGGACAGGGCATCTCAGCCAGCCCTTCTCCTCCAGACATCTTTTCTCACCCAACCCCATATATCTTAGTCTGGGCAAAGAAGGCAAAAATAAATAAATAGTAATAATAATAATAACTGTTATTTATTATTGTTATTATAATAACAAGGTATTATTATAAGTGAAATTATTATTATTATTTCTTCAATTGCCTGCCCTTGTTTGCTTCTCTGCTTCCACAGGAACTAGAAGGAAGGAGGATTCCCACATACACTAAAACCCATAAGCCTCATGGTCGTATCAATGTCAAGTATTTTATGTCCAGGAAGGTGGATGGATAAGAGAGAACCTTGAGAAAAACAAAGCCAGGGAGGAACTAAGGGAAATATTCTGTTACAAAGAGGTTTTTTTATTTAAAAAAAGAAATCTTTTTCAGCTACTTCCTTCCGTCTTTGCCACCAGAGCTCCTTGGAGCTGTGTCTCCTCGCCTCCCGCTTCACACAATGGCAGTCGTTTTAAAGTCAGGATTGCAGAGATTAAACACTCCTTTTAATGATGCCATCACAGAGTCACATGGGGCCTCCCTGTCATTTCCAGCTGAGCCCATCCTCTTCTCTTTCAGGAACTTCTGAACAGCCTCGGAGCCAGCCTGTGTGATCTCCCACACTAGTACACTGAGAGGAGGGTTTGCTTTCTTTTCTGCCTAGATTCTGATTAATGCAGAACAAAAGAATTCCAGCAGAATAAAATGTTATTTGTAAGCAGTTTAGAGTGAGGACTTGAAATGTTTTTACGGCCAATCGTAGTGGGGTTTTAGAATTAATCTCAAGAGGGTTATCTATCCTCGTGTCTTTCCATCAACATCCGTTTCTCCTAATTCCTAACAGTTACGTATTTCACAGTAGGCATGACCTCTCTCCAGCTCATTAGAGCAAGTGAAATCACAGAAACCGTGCCAGTGGTCAAGTCAGCTCCCTGTGATCAGAGATTCAACCGCTCTTCCCACTTGGATGATGCAGCCAGAACAGCTGCATATGCTTTCCCCCCAGTGTCTAATTTTGTAAAATAGAAGCATCTCGGCGCTCTGCTTTTTAGAAGGATCAAATCGTCTCACTCCGCAATAAGAATTCCTGTTACAACAAAGAAACCTCAGGCACATTGAAGAACTGCACAACTGAAACACTCCAGACCATTTCGGGTATTTGAGAGATTAATAAATCTCTACCACTGTGTAACTTGATAACATTCAAAGAATGCCTGTATATTCCCTAGTTCAATCCTACTGACAGTGCTGTAATGAAGGGGCAGCGTTAGCTATGTCTTATAGAAAGATCACAAAGCCCCGAGTTTCACAGCTAGTAATAGAAAAGCCAGGACTAGAATCCAAAGTGCAAAAACAGAAAATTAGATGGATCTGGCGGCTTGTTGTAAGCCCTTAAGGCCTGGGGTAATGTAGGAAAGGAAGAGGCCGGTTTTGGTGTGTCAGGATAATTTTATGATGCCTACACCCTCACTCAGAGAAGGATGTTGTCACAGAGATTTTATAGCCTGGCACCCATCATGTGCAAAACTCCCTTCATCGGTTGTCCTCAATTCTGCTCCAATTCATATATTATAAAAGGAAGGGGGCATGGTATGGGGCAGGAGGGAAACCAGTACTAGGGTCGAGGGTCGCAGTTTAGGATGTTTGCCATCAGGAGCCCTAGCCTCCTTTTCATATTCCATGCTGCACAATACAAACAAAGCCATTCACATTCCAGAAATCGCCCACTGTTCCAGACTTCCAGAATCTCATAACATTTTAAGGATCTGGTACCCACGCATCAAAAGTCTATATCATATAGATTTTATTCACCAAATGGGGAAAATTAAGTGCCTAGTAAGAAGGCACTAAAAAAATGCGGCCTGAAGAAGAAGGTATTGAAAAGTAGAGGCTTTGGTATAATCAGAAAGCCATTAAGCTTCATGTGAATTCCTTTCGAGGAGACAAAGAAAAGAAGTACATTCTAGTTTTTGCCTCTGAACATAGCTGACAACAATTCTTTGACTCTTCAGCTTCTGTGTGGTTAATTTTAGGCTGCTGATATTAACATCCCCTCACCAATTACTCTTAATTAAACTTACTCCTGAGCCGCTGTTAAATGCCAAAAATCTGCAACCTCAGAATATTCTTCCAGAAGGCTTTGGTTGGTAGGAGCCTGAAAAGATTATTCTTCACTCCCACCCCTGCAGGTTGCCACCTCTGTAATTAAAAGCTACCAAATCACCCCCAGCAGGTGTCCCACCAATCCTCTGTGCAATTTGGGAAAGACAGCTGGGCAAGAGCATTGAAAGCGAGTGCACGTGGGATCATGTCTTGGTTTATATGTGTGAACATTGTGGATTTCCTCACTGTAAAGCACCCATGGATTTTTATGGTGCCTCCCCTACCACCACTGTCTCTCCAGCTGCAGGAGTGAGCCTTGATGTCATGAACCAGTCAGCACGTAGCATTCTTCTGGCACCATGACTGGCACAAGTGTGGGCTTGGTATCTTACTTGATCCAAATATAGTGAAGTTTAGGACTTTTTTTTTTTTAGTAGTTGGAAAGAAAAGTAATCCTTGCTTTTTGACAATGTGGCATATGGATGTAATGCCTGGAACTGCTGCAGCCATTTTGTGACAGTAAGGAGAGCTGGCTTGTGTGCATAATGGAATGCAGAGCTAAGAGAATTGTAGAGAAATCGAGCTGGAGCCTTGACCAAACTCTGCTGACCTATTGCTAGACTTTTCATGTATAAGCAGATAACTTCTCTTTATGTTTCAGTCTAATCTGAGGTGGGTTTTCTGTTAATTTGGAACCAAAAGCATCCTAACTGATGTGGCAATAACCCAATCACATTTCTCAACCCTAACAGAAGTGTTCCAGGGTTGGTTACATTTATAGAGCCAGACAGTCCCACTGCCAAAAAACAAGTGTGATCTTTCCTCCAGGAAAGAAACTCAAAGGCCTAAACCACCCCGCCTCATACACAGAATCACCACGTAATACATATATGTACATACATACATACATGCATTTATTTAATTGAGGTAACATTGGTTTATAACATTGTATAAATTTCAGGTGTGGATTATATCATGTTCACCACTCAAAGACTAATTGCCATCTGTCACTGTACACATGTGCCCTATCACCCCTCCCTCCCCCCCTCCCTTCTGGTAACCACCAGTCTGTTCTCTGTATCTATGTGTGTGTTTGTTGTTGTTGTTTTGTCTTCCAAACATGAGTAAAATCATCTTGTGTTTGGCTTTTTCCCCTCTGACTTATTTCACTTTGTGTAATACCCTCAAGGTCCATACATGTTGTCACAAATGGCAAGATTTCATCTTTTTTATGGCTAAGTAGTATTTCATTGTGTGTGTGTGTGTGTATATATACGTATATATATACATGTATGTATATACGTATATATATATGTATGTATATATGTATATGTATATATATATGTATGTATATACGTATATGTATATATATACGTATATATACACACACACACACACACACACACCACATTTTCTTCCTCCATTCATCCGTTGATGGGCACTTAGGTTGTTTCCAAATCTTTTCTGTTGTGAATAATGCTTCAATGAACATAGGAGTGCATTATCTTTTTGAATTAGTGTTTTTGTGTTCTTTGGATAAACAGCCAGAAGTGGAATAGCTGGATCATATGGTAGTTCTATTCTTAATTTTTTGAGGACTCTCCATACTGTTTTCCGTAGTGGCTGCACCAGTTTGCACTCCCACCAGCAGTGTATGAGGCTTCCCTTTTCTCCACATCCTCTCCAACACTTGTTATCTCTTGTCTTTCTAGTAATAGCCATTCTGATGTGTGTGAGGTGATATCTCATTGTAGTTTTGGAGGCAATAAGAAAGGAAAAACAAAAGGGCGGATCCAGGTTTGGGGACTTCGCTAGCTCTTCAGTCACATGAGGAAATAACAAAACTCTGCTCCCTCACTCTACACTTTACCAATTCTCTGGCCTCCTTTCCCTTCAACTGGTGCTGTTCCTTCTTGGCGGGCTGTTCGCAGTTTTGCCACTTTCCCTTAAGTCTTTGCGGTATCTGCCTCCGTTGCCCTTCAAGGAGCTTTTTGTCAGACTGAGCTTAAACTTCCAGGTGGTTCTTGTTTCCTAGAAATTTTCAGATTTAAAAGAACAAGTCCCAGGTGATAATAGAGATACAGTTCTCGTATCGACCATTGTTCAAATAAACAATTTGGGACAAACTGCTGATAAAGTAATCCTTCCAAGAGACTGAATAACCCTTGACAAAATTCAACCCTAATTCTGAATGCTCCTATGTATATACAGATAATCATCACCTCAGTTTACCATTTCTTCAAACCCTTAAAAGTTAGAAATAATCAAATATACTAGCTTAAAATTTAGCCAGTTACTAAAAAATGATGAGGGTTAAATGAGATGATGCATGTAAAGCAATTAGAAAAATCTTGACAAGAGTAAGATCTCAAAACCGATTGTAATTTATTATTGTTAGGATTCAAGTCAATACATCAAACATTAGAAGTGAAAAAGTTCCCTGCAGACAATTCAATATGGGCAATTATTGTGAGCCTGTATCCTTCACAAAAAAAGACAATTCCGTATTCACATTGCATGCAGATGTTTCCAGTATGATTTGAAACAAGTTCTAGATATCTTTGTCAACATCCCAAAAAATTTTTAAGCAGAAAAAATATAAAAATTTATAGCTATTAAAGTTTTATGCAACTGTCTTAGTCCCTGCATGAAAAAAATTCATTGCTTGCTCTCTCATTTTTTTCCAGTTTTATTGAGGTATAATCAACATATAACATTTTGTAAGTTTAAGGTGTACAATGCGATGATTTAATACATGTATATACTGCAAAATGTTTACTGCAATAAGATTAGTTAACACATCCTTTACTCCGCAAAATTACCATTTGTTGTTGTTGTTATGATGAAAATAGTAAAGCTCTACTCCCACAGCAATTTTCAATTATATAATACAGCATTGTTAACTACAGTCACCATGTTGTACCTTAGACCCTAGAAACTTATTCATCTTATAACTGGAATTTGGACTCTTTGAATAACATCTCCCCATTTCTCCCAGCCCTCAGCGCCCAGCAACCACCATTCTACTCTGGAGTTTGGCTTTTTTAGATTCAGCATACAAGTGAGATCATACAGTATTTGTTTTTCTCTGTCTGACTTATTTCATTTAGCATAATGCCCTCAAGGTCCATCCATGTGGTCAGAAATTACAGGATTGCCTTCTTTTTTATGGCTGAATAATATTCCAGCATATATTTTTTGTCCTTTGTCCATTCATCTGTTGATGGACACTTAGATCGTTTCCATGCCTTGGCTGTTGTGAACAATGTCGCAACGAACATGGGAGCATGCACTCCCATTTTGCATTCTGTGTTAATTGTACATCCATCAGCCAGTAAAACAGTCACTTCCAAAAATGTAAAAACCATTCACATACCACAATATGAGTGTGTTTACAAAAACAAAAAAAAAAACCTCCTCCCCAAACCAAATTAAAATCATCAAAAAGGAAAGTCTTCAAACTGAAGAACACATTTGGCAAGAATGTAAACAGATCTTGGTTTGTTTTCCCAGCTTCATTGATTATATGCCCCAGTTCTGTTCTTAGAGTCATTTTAATCAACTCTTATTTTTGCTTAACAAATAAAAGGCTGATTTAGAAAGCTGGTTTCGTAGCTTCCAAGAGAGCTTTTTCCTATAGCTGCTTTATTCATTTAACAAACCAGAAGGAAAAAAAAACCTGCATGAAAAATTTCCAATAAATATTCTTAAAATCTCTTGTAGAATTAAAGCCCGATTGAACACCAGTGCCCACATTTTTCTTACCAATGGGACAGACACTGCATTGGCTCACTCAGCGTCTATTCCAGCATCCTTCTGGTGCGCCCTTTCTGGCCAGCAGAGGCTACAAAAACCCAAGCCCCCTTGCAGCGAGGATTCCAGATGTGATTTAGATTTCATTTGCTCAAGACTCAAATTTGGAGCTAAGTGGGGAGAGACAGTGTGACACCCAAACAGCACGCTATGTATGAGGCATGTCTAATGACTTGGCAGCAATGTTGTTCTCTACCCGACTCGTTAGTGCTTTGTATGATTTCTGCTGGAAACTCAAATCCTAATTTTATAAACACAATGAAGGAAAAGAGAAAGTCTGGCAAACAACTCCTATGAGACCTGAATTTTATTTATGATATTTCCTCTGTTCTCTAAGCAGTCTATGCAGTACCATAGGCAGGCTATCCAAGTAAAATGAGTATTACAGTTTTAAAACTAACCATATGTTGATGACTCTTAAATTTATATCTCTGGCCCTAACTTCCTGCTAAGCCCCAAATTTGTATATCCAACTGAATCCTTGACATCACCACATCGCATCTCGAATTTGACACGTCCAGGAAAAAAAAAAGGAGCTTGCTATTTCCTACCAAACCTGCCTCCAGTCTTCTCAGTCTCAGTTGATGGCCAAAACGTCGTGGGTATCTGTGATTCCTCTAACTCACCTTCAGTTATGCAAATTCAGCAATGAATCCTGTGGGCTCTTCCTCTAATATATCCTGGATCTAGCCTCTCTCTCACTTATTTAGCCACCTCTATCCTAGACCATGGCAATCATCCTAATGGCTGTCTTGCTCTCCCCTTTCTCTTCCCTTATCTATCATCCGTTCTCCACACAGCAGCCAGATTGAGTGTTAATAATCAATCAGATATCATTCTCCTGATTAAACCCCTCTAAGAGCTTCTGTCGCACTGAGTATAAAAGCCGGACTCCTTCGGATACCTGCACGGCTCCACCCCGTGATCTGCCCTTGCCTCCCTCCCCATCATTGCCTCCTTCCACTCAGCCCCTTGTCTCTCAGCTGCAGACACACTGACTGTCTTCCTGTCCTCAAACAGGCCCAGCGTTGCAATTCAGGGTCTTTGTGCTTGTGTTTTCTTTGCTTAGAGCACTCTTCCATTGAATCCTGCCCTGCTAGCTCATTATCACTCAAGTTTTAACTCAAAATTGATTCAGAGGATCCTTCCTTGACCACCCAATCTGAAATAGCACCCCTCTACTCTAGTTGCTATCAAATTACCTCTTATTTTATTCATAGCTTTCATCACTACATGAAATTATTTACTCATTATCTGTCTCCCACACTATAATGTAAGCTAGATGACAACAGAAAATTTCCTGCCTTATTTGTTACTGTATCTCTAGCACCTAGAAAAATGGCAGTAATAAATATTTGCTCAATGATCAAATATTTTGCTTCATCCAGTAGATCAAATATTAATATTTTTAAATAATAACTCTGAGCTCCTCTCTCACCTTCAACAAGAATATCTTTCTTCCCTCCCTGAATTTTCTCCTGATAACTCCACAGCACCTCCAGGGTGCTCTTACTCTGGTTTTAATTTGCATTTCCCTGTTTACAAGTGAAACTGAGCATCTATTCATATCTTTCATCATTCGTTTCTTAATTGCATGTTCATGTCTTTTGCCCATTTTTCATGAGTAATGCATCTTTTTTTTTTAAGGTCACTTTGGTTTATAACATTATATAAATTTCAGATATACATCATTATATTTTGACTTCTGTGTAGACTGCACCCCCATGTTCACCACCAAAAGTTTGGTTGCCATTGTCAATGTCCGCATGTGCCCCTCTACCCCTTTTGCCTTCCCCTGACTCCCTTCTCCTCTGGTAACCACCAATCTGTTCTCCACATCTGTGTGTTTGTTTGCTTGTTTATCTTCCACATGTGAGTTAAGCCATACGGTAATCGTCTTTTTCCGTCTGACTTATTTCGCTTAGCATAATACCCTCAAGGTCCGTCAGTGTTTGCCATTGTCACAAATGGCAAAATTTTGTCTTTTTTTGTGGCTGAGTAGTATTCCATTGTATATGTATACCACATCTTATTTATCCATTCATCTGCTGATAGGCACTTAGTTTGCTTCCAAGTCTTGGCTATTGTGAATAATGCTGCAGTGGACATAGGGGTGCATATACCTTTTAGAATTAGTATTTTCCTGTTCTTTGGATAAATACCCAGAAATAGAATAGCTGGATCATCTGGTATTTCTATTTTTAATTTTTACAGAAGTCTCCATAACTGTTTTCCATATTGGCTGCACCAGTTTGCATTCCCACCAGCAGTGTATGAGGGTTCCTTTTTCTCCACATCCTCTCCAACACGTGTTATTTCTTGTCTTTTTAATAACAGCCATTCTGATGGGTGTAAGATGATATCTCATTGTAGTTTTGATTTGCATTTCCTTAATAATTAGTGATGTTGAATATCTTTTCATGTCCTTTGGGCCATTTGTATATCTTCTTTGGAAAAATGTCTGTTCCTATCCTCTGCCCATTTTTCGATTGGGTTGTTAGGGTTCTTTTTATTGAGTTGTATGATTCCTTAATATATTTTGGATATTAACTCCTTATCAGATATATGATTTGCAAATATCTTCTCCCAATAGGTAGATTGTCTTTTCATTTTGTTGACGGTTTCCTTTGCTGTAACGAAGCTTTTTAGTTTAACATGGTCCATTTGTTTATTTTTTTCTTTTGTTTCCCTTGCCTGAGGAGACAAAATATTCAAAAAGATACTGCTAAGACTGATGTCAAAGATGGTAATGTTTTCTTCTAGGAGTTTTATGATTTCAGGTCTTACATTCAAGTCTTTAATCCATTTTGAGTTAATTTTTGTGTATGGTATAAGATGGTGGTCTACTTTCATTCTTTTGCATGTGGCTGTCCAGTTTTCTCAACACCATTTATTGAAGAGAGTTTCCTTTCTCCGTTGTATCTTCTTTGCTTGTTTATTGAAAATTAGCTGTCTGTAGATGTGTAGGTTTATTTCTAGGCTCTCAATTCTGTTACATTGATCTGTGTGTCTGTTTTTCTGCCAGTACCACGCTGTTTTGATTACTATAGCTCTGTAGTATATTTTGAATTCAGGGAGTGTGATACCTCCAGGTTTGTTCTTGTGTCTCAGGATTGCTTTGGCTACTTGGCGTCTTTTTTTGTTCCATATAAATTTTAGGATTCTTTGTTCCATTTCCATGAAAAATGTCATTGGGATTCTGATTGAGATTGCATTGAATCTGTAGATTGCTTTTGGTAATATGGACATTTTAACTATGTTTCTTCTTCCAATCTGAGCATGGAATATCTTCCCATTTCTTTGTCTTCTTCAATTTCTTTCATCAGTGTCTTATAGTTTTCAGTGTATAGGTCTTTCACCACCTTAGTTAAATTTATTACTAGATATTTTATTCTTTTTGTTGCAATTGTAAATAGGATTGTATTCTTGAGTTCTCTTTCTGCTAGTTCATTGTTAGTGTATAGAAATTCAGCTGATTTTTGTATGTTGATTTTTTACTCTACCACTTTACTGTATTTGTTAATTATTTCTAATAGTTTCTTGGTGGAGTCTTTAGGGTTTTCTATATACAGAATCATGTCATCCACAAATAGTGACAGTTATACTTCTTCCTTTCCAATTTGGGTACCTTTTATTTCTTTTTCTTGCCTAATTGCTCTGGCTAGGACTTCCAATACTATGTTGAATAAGAGTGGTGAGAGTGGGCATCCTGTCTTGTTCTTGTTCTTACAGAAATATCTTTCAGTTTTTCACCATTGAGTACAATATTGGCTATGGGTTCATTATATATGGTCTTTATTATGTTGAAGTACTTTCCTTCTATATCCATTTTATTGAGAGTTTTTATCATAAATGGGTGTTGAATCTTGTCAAATGCTTTCTCTGTACCTATTGAGAGGATCAGGTGATTTTTTTGTGTGTGTGTGAGGAAGATCGGCCCTGAGCTAACATTTGCCAATCCTCCTCTTTTTTTTTGCTGAGGAAGACTGGCTGTGGGCTAACATCCACACCCATCTTCCTCCACTTTGTCTGGGACACCGCCACAGCATGGCTTGCCAAGCGGTGCGTCGCCCGGGATCCAAACTGGTGAACCCCGGGCCGCCACAGTGGAGCCTGTGCACTTAACCACTTGTGCCGCCAGGCGGGCCCCGATCAGGTGATTTTTATTCTTCATTTTGTTAATGTGGTATATCACATTGAATATTTGCATATGTTGAACCTTCCCTGCATCCCTGGAATAAATCCCACTTGATTGTGGTGTATGATCCTTTCAATGTATTCTTGTATTCGATTTCTAATATTTTGTTGAGTATTTTTGCATCTATGTTCATCGGCAATATTGATTTTCTTTTTTTGTGTTGCCCTTGCCTGGTTTTGGTATCAGGGTAATGTTGGCCTCATAAAATGAGTTAGGAGGCATCCCATCTCTTCAATTTCTTGGAAGAGCTTGAGAAGGGTAGTTATTAAATTTTCTTTGAATGTTTGGTAAAATTCACCAGAGAGGCCATCTGCTCCTGGAGTTTTGGGTTTTGGCAGGTTGTTTATTACTGTTTCAGTCTCTTGTGATTGGTCTATTCAGATTCTCTATTTTTTTCTTGAAATAGTTTGGGAAGGTTGTATGAGTCTAAGAATTTAGCCATTTCTTCTAGGTTATCTAGTTTGTTGGTGTATAGCTTTTCATAGTATTCTCTTATAATCCTTTGTATTTCTGTGGTATCCATTATAATTTCTCCTCTTTCATTTCTAATTTTATTTATTTGAGTCTTCTCTCTTTTTTTCTTAGTGAATCTAGCTAAGGGTTTGTCAATTTTGTTTACCTTTTCTTTTCTTTTTTTTTTTGTGAGGAAGATCAGCCCTGAGCTAACACCCATGCTAATCCTCCTCTTTTTGCTGAGGAAGACCGGCTCTGAGCTAACATCTATTGGCAATCCTCCTCCTTTCCCTGCCCTCCAATGCCCCAGTAGATAGTTGTATGTCATAGTTGCACATCCTTCTGGTTGCTGTATTGGGACACGGCCTCAGCATGGCTGGAAAAGCGGTGCGTCGGTGCGCGCCCGGGATCCGAACCCAGGCCGCCAGTAGCGAAGCACACGCACTTAACCACTAAGCCACGGGTCCGGGCCCTGTTTATCTTTTCAAAGAGCCAGCTCTTACTTTCATTGATCTTTTGTATGGTCTTTTTAGTCTCTATTTCATTTATTTCTGCTCTGATTTTTGTTATTTCCTTCATTCTACTGACTTTGGGATTCATTTGTTCTTTTTCTAGTTCTTTTAGGTGTAGTGTTAGATTTTTTATTGAAATTTTTCTTGTTTGGTGAGGTATGTCTGTATTACTATAAACTTCCCCCTTAGTTCTGCTTTTGCTGCATCCCGTAAGTTTTGGTATGTTGTATTTTAATTTTTTTTCTCCAGGTATTTTTTGATTTCTCCTTTGATTTTTCTTCATTGATCCAGTAGTTGTTCAGTAGCATGTTGTTTAGTCTCCACGTATTTGAGACTTTTCCAGCTTTCAACTTGTACTTGATTTCTAGTTTCATAGCATTGTTGTCAGAAAAGATGCTTGACATGATTTCAATCTTCTGAAGTTTATTGAGGCTTGTTTTGTTTACCCACATAGGTCTTTCTTTGAGAATGTTCCATGTGCACTTGAGAAGAATGTGTATTCTGCTGTTTTGGGATAGAATGTTCTATATATTTATCTATTAAGTCCATCTGGTCAGTGTTTCATTTAAGGCCAATTCTGCCTTATTGACTCTCTGTCTAGATGATCTATCCATTGATGTTAGTGGGGTTTTAAAGCCCCCCACTCTTATTGTGTTACTGTCAATTTCTCCCTGTAGGTCTGTTGATAATGGCTTTATATACTTGGCTGCTCCTATGTTAGGTGCATATATATTAATAAATGTTATGTCTTCTTGTTGAATTGTCCACTTTATCATTATATAACGTCCATCTTTGTCTCTTGTTATCTTTTTTGTCTTGAAGTCTATTTTGTCTAATATAAGTACAGCTATACCTGCTTTCTTTTGGTTGCCGTTTGCTTAGAGTATCATCTTCCATCCCTTCATCTTGAGCCTATGTTTGTCTTAGAGCTTAGATGGATCTCCTGGAGGCAGCATATTGTTGGGTCTTGTTTTTTAATCCACCCAGCCACTCTGTGTCTTTTGATTGGTGAATTCAATCCACTTACATTTAGGGTGACTATTGATATATGAGGACTTAATACTGCCATTTTATTTTTTGTTTTCTGGTTGTTCTATATTTCCATTGTTTCTTTTTCCTTGTGTTTCTGTCTGCTGTTTCAGTTTGGTGGTTTTCTGTGATGTTTCTCATTTTCCTCTTTTTTAATGTTTTGTGACTCTGCTCTGAGTTTTTGTTTTGTGGTTACCATGAGGTTGGTATAAAAGATCTCTTAGATGAGAGAGTCTTTTTTCTGCCGATAGCATCTTATCTCCATTTGCCTATGCAGGTTCCATCCTTTTCCTCTTCCCCTTCTATGTTTTTGTTGTCAAAAATTTTCGCTTTCTGTATTATAAGTTTGTTACCAAACTGAAGTGGTTATAGTTATTTTTAATACTTTCTTTTTCTTTAGCCTTTATGTTATGATTGTTCACTAACCTATTCTGGTATAGAGTTGCAATTTTCTGATTCCAACTGTCTATCACCTTGCTTAAAGCTTTGTATACCTTTGCCTTTTTGTTTCAGGTAGGAGAGCTCTTTTGAAGATTTCTTGTAAGGGAGGTCTAGTGGTAGTGAACTCGCTCAGCTTTTGTTTGTCTGGGAAAGCCTTTATTTCTCCTTCATATTTGAAACGTAACTTTGCTGGATAGAATATTCTTGGCTGACAATTTTTATCTTTTAATATTTTGAATATATCATTCCACTCTCTCCTGGCCTGTAGAGTTTCTGCTCGGAAATCTACTGATAGCCTAAGGGGATTCCTTTGTAAGTTATTGTTTTCTTCTCTATCTGCCCTTAATATTCCTTCTTTGTTATTGACTTTTGACAGTTTTAATATAATATGCCTTGGAGAAGGTCTTTTTGCATAGAGATAATTTGGTGTTCTATTAGCTTCATGTACTTGTATATCCAGTTCCTTCCCTAGGATTGGGAAGTTCTCAGCGATTATTTCTTTAAATAAGCTGTCTGCTCCCTTCTCCCTCTCTTCTCCTTCTGGGAAACCCAGTATCCTTATGTCACTTTTCCTAATTGAGTTGGATATTTCTCACAGAATTTCTCCATTTTGTTTAAATCTTAGTTTTCTCTCCTCTTCGCCTGAATCATTTCTAGATGTCTGTCTTTGAGGTCACTAATTCTCTCTCCCATATGGTCTGCTCTATTTCCAATGCTTTCTACTTTATTCTTTGTCTCATTTATTTAGCTCCAGAATTTCTATTTAGTTCTTTTTTAGAGTTTCTTTATCTTTGGTGAAGTACTCCTTCTGTTCATTAATTTTATCCCTGGGCTCATTGAACTGTCTTTCTGAGTTTTATTGTAACTCATTGAGTTTATTTATAACAGCTATTTTGAATTTTCTGTCAGTTAGATCACAGTCTTCCATGGCTTCAAGTTTGGTTTCTGGAGAATCGTCATTTTCTTTCTGTTCTACCGTGTTACTGTAGTTCATCCTGGTGCTTGAGTTGTTCCTCTGCCAGCACATTTGTGGTACTAAACACTTTTTTTATTTGGTTAAGGCTTTGTTTACTTTGATTCTGAGCTGCTTCTGGTTGTGCTTGAGAGCCTGTGCTTTCCACCCTTCACTGCCTCTGCCAGAGTTGTCAGTGCCCTCATTGTGCTGTTTGTGCCTCTGAGGTTTCTTGCGTCTTGCTGCTTATGAAGTTGCTGCAGTCACGGGTGTCACCACTGAGGTCACCAGGCTGGCGAGCCCCTCTACTGCTTCCTGGGTTGCCTGGATCGTGGGTTCCCCCACTGCGGCAAGGGGGAGAAGGAGACTGGGGCAAGAGCTGGGGTCACAAGCACCTCTGCCACGTCCAGGTTTGTTAGGTCTGCAGGCACCATGGCTACTGTTTAGGGGGCCAAAGTTGCAGATGCCCAGGCAGCTGGGGTCATGGGCTCCACTGTAGCTATTTCGTGGCTCTCTGCAGGCTCTCCACAAGCTTGGGGGCTGCTGCTCCTGGGTTATCTGGTGTTGCTGGCAATGCTGCTGCTAAGAGCACTGGGTTCACAGGTGTTACCACCACTACCAGGTGGGCCAGGATCATGGGCAACACCGCCACTGGCGGAGGTGGAGGATTACCTGGGTTGTGAGCACCACCATGGTTCCTGAAGCCTCTGGTCTCCAGCACCTCTGCAGTTCCTGGAACCTCAGATCACAGGCACTGCTGCCACTGCTAGGGGTCCCAGCTCTTGTATGCAGCCCCTGCTGCTGGCAGGGCTGGTGTCAGTGGTGCAACCACCGAGGGCTGGGTTGTGTGCACCACTGCAGTTCCTGGAGCCTCAGGTCATGGTTACTGCCACCACTGTTTGGGGTACTGGGGTCTTGTATTCAGCGCCCACTGCTGGAAGGGCTGGTGTTGGAGGTGCCACTGCTGGGGGAGAGGGATGAGGCTAGATCGTAGGCACTGCTTCATTTCCTGAAGCCTCAGGTCACAGGTGCTACTTGCCACTGTTGGTGGAGGGGGATAGGCTGAGCTGCGAGTGCCACTATGGTTCCTACAGCATCTGGTCTCCAGCACCGGTGCAATTCCTGGAACCTCAGGTCATAGGCACTGCTGCTGCTGCCAGGGGTATCAGGGTCTTGGATGCAGCCCCCACTGCTGGGAGGGCTGGGGCTGAAAACACTGCCACCGGGGGAGGGGGTTGGGTCAAAGGTATCCTTGCAATTCCTGGAGCCTTCAGTTGCGGGCCTGTAGTAATTTCTGGCAGCTCTGGGATTGTGGGCTACCTAGATTCCTGGGGCCTTCATTTATGGGCATTATGTCAGTTCCTGGGGCCTCTGGTTGCAGGTGAGGCTGCAGTTCCTGGAACCTCCAGTCTGGGGAGCGGCCACCACTGCTCCCCTGATTCCACCACCTCTAGGAGGTCCAGTCCACCCACCTTAAGATGTATGGATCTCTCAGGCATTCTGGTGTGCTGTGCAGAGAGTCCTTTGTTGGTCTGTGGATGTCCTACTGGTTTTAACCTAGAAAGGAGAGACAAAGGGAGCAACTCACTCTGCCATGATGCTGATGTCACTCCAATGCATCTTTTTCATATTGATACTAATCTTCTGGTTGATACTTAAATATCTTCTCTCCATTTGTACCTTTACTTTTTTATTTTCTTTATGGTATATTTTGATGAAAAGAAGATCCTAATTTTAATATAATCTTCCTGCACGGTTAACCACTTGTCCCAGTTCTCTTTATTAAAGAGTCCATCCTTTTCCCACTGATCTGCACTACTACCTCTGCCACTGATCAAGTTTCTCTATAAGTGAAGATCTACCTCTGATGTGTTTGTCTGTCCTCGTGCCAATTCCACATTGTCTTTATTAGTATAGCTTTATAATAAGTCTTGATATTTGTTATGACAAGTCACTCACCTGATTCTTTCTCAGGAGTGCCTTACCTGTTCCTGACTCTTTGCTCTTCCAGTATTGTTTAGATTCAGCTTATTCAATTCCACACACAAAAAATTTGAAATTTTGATTAAAATTGCATTGAATCTGGGGCTGGTCCAGTGGCATAGTTGTTAAGTTCGGTGTACCCCGCTTCAGCAGCCTGGGCTTTGCGGGTTCGGATCCCAGGCGTGAACCTATACCACTCATCGAGTCATGCTGAGGTGGCAACCCACATACAAAATAGAGGAAGATTGCCACAGATGTTAGCTCAGGGCCAGTCTTCCTCAACTAAAACGAGGAGGAGTGGCAACAGATGTTCATTCAAGGCCAATCATCCTCACCAAAAAAAAAAAAAAAAAAAAAATTGAATCTATAAATAAATTTGAGAGAAACTGATATCTTTACAATATTGTCTTCTCATACATCAACATGGTGTATTTCTGCTTATTTAGGTCTCCCTTTATCTCTTTTAATGAAATTTCATATTTCTTCCATAAATAACTTATATATCTTTTGTTATATGTATTGCTAAGTACCTTATATTTTTGTGGATGGTATATTTTTACATAATATATTATGTGTTGATAATTTATAGAAGTTCAAATGAATTTTTGATTTTTAATTATATATTGGTTTACCATGCTACATTCTCCAACTGGTTGTATAACGGTAGATATTTCAAAGTTTTCTATGTGGTTAATCACGTGATCTATGAAAACTGGCCATTTTTTCCTTCTTTCGAATTCCTTACCTTTTATATTTTGTTCTTATTGCACTAATTCTGTTGAATAAGAATGATGATCATAAGCATCCTTCTCTTATTCTTGATTTCAAAGAAAAATCTTTGAACACTTCACTGCTAAGTATGATGTGTGCAGGTTAGAAATATAATAGACCATCTCACTCTATCTTACATGTATCTTAACTCTTTCATGTTTTATAACTGTTTCTTTCTGTACATTTTCAGTAATTTCCTTAGATATACTTTCTGGTGCACTAATTCTTCTTAAGCTGTATCTAATATGCTATTTAAACTTTCTGTTAAGTTTCCAATTTCATTTGCTATATGATTCAATTTGAGAAGTTTAGTTTGGTCATCTTTATGGACTCTTGTTTATTAGTCATATTTTGGACCCCCTCTTTCATCTCTTTAGGATAGTAAACATATATATATATAATTACTCTATCTCAGAGGTTGGCTAACTATGACTGAATCATAGTTAACATGGCTAACAGGCCGAATCCAATCCTCCACCTGTTTTTGTAAATAATGTTTCACTGAAACATAGTCATACCCATTTGTCTCATATTGTCTTGGTTGTTTTCACCCTACAATGGCAGAATTGAGTAGTTGCAATAGAGACTGTACAGCCTGCAAGCCTAAAATAGTTACCATCTGACCCTTTATAGGAAAACTTTGCCAACCCTTGCTCTATCTAATCATTTCAATATCAGTAGGCTCTACAGGTCTTATTCTGCTCTTGGTTGTTTCTACTGACCTTAGCTCATGGTGGCTTATTTCCTGATGTGCTTCATAATTTTTGATAGTGAGCTCATATTTAGTGGAACTTTATTTGTGGAAATTCTCTGAGACTTGGTTTTAAGATGGATTCCTTCCAGAAAGGATTTGCATTTTTTTCCTGCTAGGAACCTAGGGGCAAGTCATGTCACAGGTCAAGTTTCCCCAGAAAATGGACTCTGAAAGTAAGGTTTTTATGGAAGCACTTGATTGAAGAGTCTCTCACACACACACACGCACACAAATCTATAAGGGAATGAAGGAAGCTAAGGATGGAGGGAGACTTGAACTGCAATGGAGTTACAGCAGATTTCATGGGCATCAGTAAAGCTGGGTTGGCCCTTCAACAACTTCTCAAATTAAGGCCAGGGGGCCAGGCCTTTGTACCTCAGCATAAACTAGTGTTTGCATGTTGGCTGCCTCTAAGGGTATCTTAATCTTAGACGAAGCACCTCCCTTCAGCTGAAGGCAATTGCTTAAGATGGATTCAACTGTGAGCCATCAGTAGGCAATGCTCTTCAGCTGAGAGAATGAAGTTTGTAGATATTTTTGGCCACATAGGTGATTGGAATTTCACTCCTAACCCTACTAGATGGCTACCTTGTGGTTCTGAATTCTCAGTAATGACTATATCTTTCTCCTTTATCCAGAGCGAAGACTAAGGCAAGTTTCCCTACTCTCTTCTTTCCCAAAGCATTTTTTTTTTTGGTCATCTTTTCATTGAGTTTATTATCTTTAAGGTTTTCTGTGAGGGTATCTGATCTGAATTCCCACCATGCTCAGACTCTGGGCATCAGGGATTATTAAGATGCCCCTCAGTCAGAGTAGCCACTGGTCTCAGTGTTAGATTATCTCAGCATTTTTGGCCTCTTAGGCTTTCCCCTACTCTATTACTACCCTATCCATGCATGTTAAAAGATACACCACATACAAACATATATATTCCAATATTGCTAAGTGCTTTATACTGGAAGGTGATTTCAGGATACAGGATATTTAGTCCAACAAATTATGCTGGCAGATAGATTTCCAGGTGAATCTTATGTACATTTAAATTTCAAAACCACTAAACTGATATATGCCAATGGTTTTCAGTTCACTGGGGCCCAAATCTTCTTAGTTGCAAGCATCAAAGTCCTATATGGTTCTTGGATCATTCCAGCTAAACCTTTTTTATACATATTTTCACTATAATTTATAAAATATTGATTACATGCTAATCTTATATTACAATAATAAAATAAAGTATTATTTATGCCTTATGTACCCAACTAGATTATACATCTTAAAAGTTCTTCCCTTACACTTTGTAAGTCCTTTCATTTTTCCTCCCCACCAGGGACTTGCATGGAGTAATTGCTACATAGGTATCTGTTGAATGAATGTTTTGTTCTCCATTGTAGTAACAGTTTTCTCAGATTGAATCTTATTTTTAAATACAAGAAAGACTAAATTTAAGTATCATATAATGATTTGACACAATATATAGCAAATCCTTGAGACATAGTATAGATAATATCTAACTGTAAGAAATTAATTTAATGGCAGGGTTACATTTTATTGCTTTGACCTGTGCTAATGAGAGAAGAGAAATTCTCAAACTTTATAACAGAAGACAACTTCAGAAATTTAAAAGATGATGCAGTTTACAAAAAGCCAATTTCAACTCAATTCAGCAAATATTTATTGATCCTCCATTGTGTGTGAGTTACCTTGGTAGGCATTCAGCCTCGTGAGAAAATTTCTGTTATAAAGTGAAGCACATCACTAAAACTGTGTGTTTTTCTTTTCTCTGGTGTTAAAATAACTGTGGCAACAACAAAAAAAGAAGAATCATCACTTCTGCTTAACTTTAATCCAAGAGTGAAGCCTAAATCTTCATGTCCTAAGCAAATTGCCAGAGGGAGCTTCTCCATGTTCTGAGCACTTTATATGGCAACTATAAACTACCACCAAAGAAGGGAGAATCCATTTAGCTCTCTAGAGTATTCTCTGCCAGGTTGTATCTTAGTTATTGCTTTTTAATGAAATTTTTCATGTGCATCAAAACACAATCTTTCAACAAAGGAAATGCAGCTCTGAGACTTAAGCACTTGATAATATAGAATCTACATGCGAACATTAATTTTTCTAGATGAGATTACCTAATGAATTTCTTTGTGCTTGGGCATGAGATTTTTTTAAAGTAAGTGAACATCCTATTATTAACTCTTCGATGGGTTACAAGCTTTCAGAAAATTCAGCAAATGTTTTAAACTGTCCTATTTTCCTTGCAGATATGAGATGAGTCTTAGCTATTGAGCACCCTACATCTTCCCTTCTGAAAGCACACGTAGTTTTTTAAGTGACCATCAAAGTTAAAGGGATCTTTTAGAGAAAGATGTTCAGAGAGGAAAGAAAGAATCCCAGTATGTGTTTTCCCACCTGTGAAGACTTTGATTTGAAAGTAAATTTAGTTATTCCATTGGTTTCCCATATCTCATTCCCTAAAAATAACCAAACTAAGTAAAATTATTGTTATTGTGCAGGGTGATTTTGGTTACAAGTAGGAGACAACCTGACTCAAACTGGCCTATGCAATAAAGAAATTTTTTTTTATATTGCATAACAGAAGTCTAGAGGTAGGACAAGCTTAAAGGTTGCTTGATTCAATAAGATCACTGAAGACGCAGGTTCTGTCTCTCCACTCAACAGTCCATAGAGTCTGCTTCACCCTAAAGCTCACTCCCTTCATAATTACAGGCTGCCAGTGGCAAGCAGGGTGACACATTTCCTTTATATTCAAAAAGAGAGTGACTCTTTCTTCCCCCAACCGTGGAGTAATAATCCTTCCCTTAAATCTGATTACGCCAATTTGTAACACGTGTCGAACTCCAGACTAACAAAAGTTGCCAGGGAATATCCGAACTCTGATTGGCTTATCGAGACCCATTCCTGATGTGGATGGGCTGAATATCTGAGCGAATCAGTCCCATTAGAGTTTAAGAAGGGGAAAATAGATTTGGACGAGCAGCTGAAAGCATCCACTGCAGTCATCTAATCTGATACCTCCTGAAGGACAACATTAGAAATTTTTTTCTACTTCCAGGTAAATTGTGTCTTTAGAAGTATTGAAAAATTGAACATGTGTAGCTTGTCCCAATAGAGAAACCATCTATACAGGACTTTCTCTGAAATTATTTTCCCTTTTTAAATTATATAAAAATATAGGAATAATATGTGTGTTTCTCAGACGCCAAAGAGCTGCCTGAGAAGAGAGGAAATAGTAAGTCCCAAATTCAGAAACTGATCAATGATTAGATCAAATGCCTGTGAAAAGATCAAGAAACAAAAACAGCAGCAACAGCAAATAAGGTTAAATAGATCCATAATAAAATTGCGTTTTATTGTTTCTGATGTTCACAATGAAACATACTTGGAGAACCATCTGCTCTCAGGGCGTCAGGTTCTAAAAAATGAGAAAAACATTTTCCTGCAGAGGTAATAATGGTCGCTACTGTGCATTGAGAGACTAGAATAAGTTAGGCATCTCCCTAGTAGCATGTCATTGGGACTATGACTGTAAGCCCATCACAGGCAGGAATTGCTGTATTCTTAGCACCTACCACTGTGCCTGGCATGTAATGTAACCTTAATGAACGTGGCTGAACAAAATAGTTCTCACAAAATTCTTATGCAACAGTCTATTGCTGTTTCCCCCATTTAAAGATTAGTAATCATTGGCTCTAAATGTGTAAGCAGTTTGCTCAAGTGGTGGGAGCCCAGATTGGAATCCAACCTTGCTCTCTTCCTTCCCTACCTGAAGAGGGAAGTGAATCACAGAAGATAAATCCAGTGACTTGGGGATAAGAGTGAAAAAATGGAGTATCTGAAGTTTAAATGTTCTTAATACTAGCACATTTGTTAGGTTTAAAAAAGACGTGCTCCAGATACATCAGACGGTAGAAGTTTACTCTAAAGAAACACGGGGAAGAACAGGGACTATTTCCAAACCAGGCCCCTGGAGCCTGAAGGATCCTTCACAAAGGGTGATGTGCCCAGTGCCTGTGCTTGAGAACTTTGCCGTTGTGGTAACTTGGCTATTACATCTGTCTGCTGCCACTGCTCCTGATGTTGCAAACTAACTGATTTTTCTTTTATGTCTCAAGTGCAAACTCCCAAAGATGGGATCTGACTGGGTCAGCTGTCAGTCACCGTCCAATAGAGTGAGCCCAACTGGGCAGGACTCACTTCTCCTTCTATCTTATCGTCCACTGACTGCCTTTAAGTTAAGTGTCAGGTTAGATGTGGTCCCAAGAGAAGGAGTTACCAAGCAAAGGACACTTTAGAGGGAAACTCTGGACAGGTCATGCATTCTGAGGCCGCTCAGGATGTCTGCTACAAGTAGTTTCCTCTTGAGAGAATTGTATTCATTCTTCCATTCAACAGATTAGAATATGAGAGAACATGGAAGACTTAGTTGATGCAGTCAGGAACCCTCAAAGTATAAACTTCAATAAAGTGAAAAAATGCTGAAAATGCAAAAACATCATCATATCAAACATCTATATTGCCCTACACATACCTAATACTATGCGTCAGGTGTTATTCTAAGCACTGGACATGCATACTCATTTAATCCCCACAGTAACCCATGAATTAAGTACCACTATCCCCAATCTATAGACAAAAGGACTGAGGCACAGAGAGGTTAAAAACCTTGTCCAAGGTCACACAGCTATAGCACCAGCAACTTCCCTCCAGAGTACGCGCTTTTACCATCTTGTCATTTGTTTTAGTAGATAACTGAATTTTGTAGAAAGAAAGAAGAGGAAACTCCCAGATGCCAAACATTTGGGGTAAAAAACAAAGTTTAAGTGGAAAGGAAAAGCTCATGCTTTGTGGTTCTGGGAGTCGGGACTATGAAAAGGAGCCCTCAAGGCTGAGGGTGGGATTCTAATGCCTGTAACGGGCGGAAGTGGGGAGCTAGGAGCAAGTCTACATAAAGCAGGGAGCCCCAAAGTGTGGAGAAAAACTCCCCCCTCCAGCTGGGGAAATGGAGGGTGGTTTCAGTCTACCAGGAACTTGTAAGGAGGAAGATACCTCTGCAAAGTCGATACCCCAGGCCTCTACCATGTATGGGTGGGGGCTCCTAATTCACACTCCACGTGATATAGGAATTGCAATTAAAACAAAACCTGGCCCTGAACCCCTCAAAACAAGCTCCACATCATACAGAGACCCTTACACAACCCAGAACTCCCACAGTATAAAACCAAAATGTATTGAGTTCCTGCTCATATGGAGTTTAGAGCTTAGTGAGAGAGAGAGAGAGATGTTAAACAAATAATAACAATGAGGGCAATGAGTGTTGTGATAGGAAATGTAGAGAGCATTGGGAGAATTTAGGAACAAGGTGACTAAAATCTCCCAGATATCAAGGGATAGCTCCCCCGAGGACATGACTGTTAAGCTGCGATCTTCAAGGTGTGTATTCATTTGCTGGGGCTGCTGCAACAGTACCACAGACTGGGTGACTTCGACCACAGGAATTTACTTTCTCCCAGTTCGGTTACTGTAAGTCTGAGATCAAGATGTTGGCAGGTTTGGTTTCTTCTGAGGACTCTCTTCCTGGCTTGCAGATGGCCGTCTTCTCCCTGTGTCTTCACAGTGCCTTCCCTCTGTGCATGTCTGTGCCCAAATTTACTCCTCTGATAAGGACACCAGTCATATCGGATTACAGCGCATCCTAACGACCTCATTTTGACTTAATTACCTCTTTAAAGACTCTATCTCCAAATACAGTCACATTCTGAGATACTAGGGGTTAGGACTTCAACATATGAATTTGGAGGGGATACAATTCAGATACCCACAGTTAGACAGAATGTGCAGCAAAAATTCCAGATGATTTTAACAAAACCTGGAGCAAAGAACAAGGACAACATGGGAGGGAGGGGGATGAAAAGATATTCTTGTTCAAGGGGGAGAATTACAGAGACATTAGTTCTAGCCATGAAAGAAGAGGTATCTGTTAAAGTATGTTTGTAAAATTTCTAATAAAAAAATCACTGAAAAAATAGAAATAAGATGCACAGCTTGCAAACCACTAGATAAGAAAAAGTCAGCCAAAAAAATTGATCAGCTCCAAGAAAGATGGGAAAGAGGGAGAAAAAGGCAACAAATAAGTAAGGAAAGAAACAAAGAACAAAGAAAATAATCTTATATAACAAGAAAACAAAGGAAAAAAACGTCATAAGAATAAAACCACACATATTAGGTATTATAATTAATGTGAATAAGTAAAATTCTCCAGTTAAAAGTCAGAAAGTCTCTTACTGGATTTTTAAAAATGTAATCTAGCATTTTGAGTTTGAAATAGAATTCATGGTAAAGAGCATTAAAGGAGCCGAAGAAAGATTTTTCTAAGGACATTATGTTCAAATAAAAATTTTATTCCTTCCAGAAGATACAGTAGTCATGATGATATAGCTACATATCATCAAAATACATGAATCAAAATTTTTAAATTCAAAAATAAGTTGACAAATCCAAAATCACAGTAGGTATATTAAATAAAATTATATCAAAAATTGTCAAATTTAGTGGACAAAATATAAGTAGGGAGAAGATTTAAATAACATAAATATCTACTACTTAATGAACAACAATAAACAAACACGTAAGGACAGAGATTGGATTGGTGGTTACCAGAGGGGAAGGGGGGAGGAAGGAGGGTGAAAGGGATAATTCGGTACATATGTGTGGTGATGGGTTGTAATTAGTATTTTGGTGGTGAACATGATGTAATCTATGCAGAAATAGAAGTACAATGATGTACACCTGAAATTTTTACAATGTCGTAAACCAATGTTACTGCAATAAACAAAAAATTAAAAAAAATAAAAATAAAAATAAACATAAATAAACATGTTTAATAGGTATATGTAGAAGTTTTTAACATTCTTCAAAATAACTCTTTGGTAAAGAGGAACTAAAAACTGAAATTATCAAACGATTTCATTTATAATTGCATCAAAAAGAATAAAATAGGTAGGAATAAATTTAACCAAGGAGGTGAAAGACCTGTATGTTTAAAACTACAAGACACTAATGAAAGAAACTGAAGACAACACAAATAAATGAAGATATCCCATGATCATGGATTGGAAGAATTAATATTGTTAAAATGTGCATATTACCCAAAGCAATTTACAGATTCAATGCAATCCCTACCAAAATTCCAATGACATTTTTCACAGAAATAGAACAAATAATCCTAAAATTTGTACGGAATCACAAAAGACCCTGAATAGTTACAGCAATCTTGAAAAAGAAGAACAAAGCCGGAGTCATCACACTCTCTGATTTTAAACTATATTACAAAGCTACAGTAATTAAAACAGTATTTTATTGGCATAAAAATAGACACATAGATCAATGTAACAGAATAGAGAGCCCAGAAATAAATCCCTGCATATACGGCCCATTAATTTATGACAAAAGAGCCAAGAACATACAATGGGGCGAAAACAGTCACTTTAATAAATGGTGTTGGGAAAACTGGACAGCCTCATGCAAAAGAGTGAAACTGGACCACTATCTTACACCATGCACAAAAATTAACTCAAAATGTATTAAAGACTTCAGCATCAGACCTGAAACCATAAAACTCCTGGAAGAAAACATAGGCAGCAAGCTCTTTGACTTCAGTCCTGGTGTTGATTTTTTGAATCTGACACCAAAAGCAAAAGCAAAAATGAATAAGTGAAACTACATAAAACTAAAAATCTTCTATGTAGCAAATAAAACCACCAACAAAGTGAAAAGGTAACCTACTGAATGGGAGAAGATATTTGCAAACCACCTATATGATAAGGGGCTAATATCCAAAATATATAAAGAGCTCATACAACTCAACAGCAAAAAATCAATCTGATTAAAAAATGGGCGGAAGATCTGAATAGACATTTTTTTAAAGAACACATACAGATGGCCAACAGGTACATGAAAAGATGCTCACCATCATTAATCATGAGGGAAATGCAAAGCAAAACCACAATGAGATATCGCAGCACATCTGTTAGAATGGCTTTTATCAAAAAGACAGGAAATAAGAAATGTTGGCAAGGATCTGAGGAAAAGGGAACCCTTGTGCACTGTTGGTGGGAATGTAAATTGGTGCAGCCACTATGGAAAACAGTATGGAAGTTCCTCAAAAGGTTAAAAATTGAACTACCATATGATCCAGCAATTCTACTTCTAGGTATTTATCCAAAGAAAATGAAAACACTAACTCAAAAAGATATGTGCAACCCCATGTTCATTGCAGCATTATTGATAATAGCAAGATATGGAAACAACAAGCGTCAATCAATGGATGACTAACTAAAGAAAATGTGCTATATGTATACAGTCATGTTTTGCTTAAGGACGGGGATACATTCTGAGAAATACAACATTAGGTGATTTCATCGTGCAAACATAGTACTTACACAAACCTGGATGACATAACCTACTACAGACACATGCTGTATGGTACTAATCTTATGGGACCACCATCATGTGCAGTCCCTCACTGGCTGAACTGTCATTATGCAGCACAGGACTGAACGATGGAATGCTATTCAGCCATAAAAAAGAAAATCTTGCCATTTGTGACAATGTGGATGGACCTTGCAGGCATTATGCTCACTAAGTGAAGGAAGTCAGACAGAGAAAGAGGTAGACTGTATGATCTCTCTTTTATGTGAAATCTAAAAAAAACAAAAAACAAAGCTCATAGATACAGAGAACAGATTGGTGGTTGTGGGAGATGAGAGAAGTGGGTGAATTGTGTTTTTGTTTTTAGTTTAAATAAATTGAATTTTAAAAACTTGATATTATCAACTATTAGACCTGAACATCAATAAGAATATCATATATTAAAACGTAAATAACAAAGCAGATCTAAAGAAAGAAGTACAGAATTAATAAAGATAGAGGCAGAAATTAATACAAAAATCAACATAATCGATCAATAAAAACAAAATGATTCTTTAAAAAAACGATAAAATGAACAAATCTTTGGAAAGTCTGATTAAGGAATTTTTTTCAAAAAAATACAAATAACATTAGGACATAGAAAGGGAACAAAGATACAGAGAAAGAAAAGATGTCTTAAATTATAAGATATTTTAATTAATTTTTAATTGTTTATATTAATATAATTTATATAAATAAGTGGATGGTTTTCCAGGATATGTAAATTAGCAAAATTATCTCAAAGAGCCCAGAAGAAAACTGAATAGACCAATATCCATCAAAGAACTAGATATCTAACCCCCAAAGACAAAAAAAAGGAAGAATTGGTCACACCTTGAAAAATTTTGAATGTATTCTACAAAACAATCAGAAACACAATTTCTGTGTCAAGCTGTCAAAGCATATTACAAAGATGGAAAATTTCCCAATTAATTCTATAAGGCTAGCATGTTGCTGATGCCAAAATCAAGGGTGATTCAAAATGAACATTATTTTAAGTTTATAAAAAGTTTATTTTTTAAAAAGCCTCCCTTATGAATATAGGCATAAAACTCTGAAATAAAATATTAGCATATAGCATCCAGATGTTTATTTAAAAAAGAGTGTTTGGGGGCTGGCCTGGTGGTGTATTGGTTAAGTTTGCGTGTTCTGCTTCAGTGGCCTGGGGTTCACAGGTTTGGATTCCAGGCGCAGACCTACACACTGCTCATCAAGCCATGCTGTGGCAGGCATCCCACATAAAATAGAGGAAGATGGGCACAGATGTTAGCTCAGGGCCAATCTTCCTCAGCAAGAAGAGGAAAATTGGCAGTAGATGTTAGCTCAGGGCTAATCTTCCTCACCAAAAAAAGATAAAATAAAATAAAAACTAGTGTTTTAAAACTAAAATATTAAGTGAAAAATAGAAGCAAATTCGTATTATAAAATGCTATAAAACAAACTTGTGTGTGCGTGTGCAAGTGCAAAGAGGAGAACCAGGAATGAATCATGAGAAATTATTAACAATGGCTACTAGGGGAAGATGGGAGATTTGGGGTTGGAAGAGAACTGGGAGGAGAACTTTATTATATCATATCCCCTGTAATATTATAATTTTTATAAGCATGGATTCATAAACTGCTTCTGTAACTTACAAAGAAATTTAGCATTTAATAATGGAAATAATTGTGAAAGATCATGCCAGGAACCAGAAGGAAAATCTGGAGCTTCACATCTATATCTTTCAAAAGGAGACTGGGGAGGTCTCTCAAGTTGCCCACAAAATGGAAATATTCTTCCATAGATATCACCCAGTCAAGGCACAGCAATAAATATGGTAGGCGTCAAACTGAAATAACACAGTTTTAGAACTTTAAAATGGAAAGGCGACTGGGAGTTCATCTCTCACTCCTTCAACAAGGAAACTGAAGCCCAGACAGATTGTAAAAAGTTGGAGGTGATGTTCTCTTGCCAAATTCTCTTCTCTGGGTACGTACATTCTCATTACACCTTTAATAATACCTTTAAAATTCATTAAATGTATTTAATATTGTCTCGTTCATATGGCAGCCACTGCCCACAAGGATTAGTAGTCAAACTTACAACTAAACTTGATGCTGGCACTATAACGACATAACCTCATGTGTTCTGTAAGGCAAGGGGACAAAATGTGAGTGTATCATGAGTGAATACATATTAATAATTACTGGGGGATTAGTTATGTTGAATATCCCACTGCCTCTATACTACATCCTTAAACTGTAAATAAAAATACCTGAGCTGTCTGTCTCCCACAACTTTGTATAGTCTCCTAAGTTAGAAATATCTGACTTAAAAACACACGTACATATGAGCAGCTGGTTGCCCAGTCATCTCTCTAACCTCAACCCATATTCAGACATTCGATTCCCTTGTTTTAATCCCAAAGGGTAGCCAAGCAGTCTTAAATTGATGTTACCACCTACTGGTTGAAAAACTGATAAATTTGAAGAAAACCTCTCATTCACCTTCTTTGATAGTTGTGCACAGCTAGTTTTTCTCTCTAAATTCTAGGAGCCACTTCACTTCCTGAAACCTTCCTGTTTGTGGTAACAAATTCTTGTTCACCACTCCAAAAAAACTAGCCATCAGATCTAGGGAGAGTAAGCTTTCTGTGTGGTGAAACAAATTGTGCACTTGGGGGGCATTTGGTTTTACATGCCAAATAAAGAGTTCTTGTTGGGTTTGGGTTACTGGTTAGTCTACCAATATAATTTATTAGTTTACCAGAAACATGACATTTCATGAGTTTTCCTGAATAGCTTTCCTTATCCTCTGTTCTTTGATAAGTAATCAAACAGTATTAAACACATTTCTCAAGTCACACCTCAGAATTTCCACAAGCTGGGATGAAGTGAACATTTTGTAATAAAAATGACAAAGCTGGGTTTGAGCAATCGCTTTCAGAGTTAAATAATCCCAGGAGTGGTTCCCTTTTCTCCTACAATCACAGAAGAGGAACCAATTGCCAGGTTGAATTATCCATCATTTAAAAAACAAAAAGAAACCCCAAGATCTTCCTATGGCTGTAAAACGGCTACAGATTGCTTTCTTAGCACTCTTGAGGCGCTGACAGGGCCCCAGATGGAGGTATTTTTCAGCAAGCTGTCAAGTGATCCATCCCTCACAAACAACCATATCACCCAGTGGAGTTGTTTTTCTCTGCCAAGCATTATATTGGGTCAGGTGTGAGAGGCTGGGATATGAAGAATGCAGGAAAAACAAAGGTCAGAGAACTGTGTATCACAAATGAGAAAGAGAAAAGATGTAATTATGTTTAAACTCGAAAGGTCATACTTGGAGTTGTTTTACAGTGACTTGAGTTTTTCCTTCCCTCTACTTTCTTTTATTCTTTTCAGAAAAATGGTCTTCATGACGCTGATACTGAGAGGTGGTTTTGTGTGATTTTGAGGAAACTAAAGCTCCAAAGCCATGTTAGGGTGGAGTGTCTAACGCAGACTAAATTACCCTCAGCAAGCCAAGGGCCATGTAATTCATAGTCCTAAAGAGGGTATAACAAGATCATTAACAAAGCTTAAGTGGTTGGAAATGAACACACCAACAGCCCTAAAGAATCATTGTCCAACAAATCTGGAAGTCCCCCTTGGGATCTAAAGCCCTCCATATGAATCTTACCTAGCCTTGGAAACTGCCTCATCGAAGTAGTAAAACCATGGAAAAGCATGCAAATTCCACCCTTATGTCGGTACCTCTTTGAGGCTGGACAGATAAGTTTTAGGTGAACTGCTAGAGTTTTTGTTTTGTGCTTTATATATATGGTATTAATAATATTCTACTTTATCCTCGGTCATTGTAAAATGCCATAGAGGGTTAAGAAAAACATTCATTCCTGTTATACTTTATTTAGTTTTTCCTTACATTCCCCTCTGGAAACCAATTATTCTCAATGATCTCCTTTACACCAATGCATTAATAAATATTTAATAAGTATCTACTCTATGCAAGATATATAGAACAATTGTGATTATTATATACTGGAGCTGTGCTTCCCAACCTGTCCTCATCGCGACATAACTAGAAAATGATCATACCTGTTTGGCACTCCTTGGGGAAGAGGTAACCGCCATAGAGAACTCTGGTGGATAGTTTGATGCCTCGAGTCTTCTCAGGCAATTCAGAATCTTTACTGAAAGACCCTTATGGAGTGTTCAAATATAATTTCAACTGTGGTAACATTTTAATAGCTGTAAAAACTGATCCTAAATCTTTATTACTTTAAAAATTTTGCAGCTGTCAGTATCTCATGGCACACCTGTAAACAATTCATGGCCCTCCAATTTGGCCCCACATGCCGGTTGGGAAGCTCTGTAGTAGAGAAATAAGATGCCCCATAGAGATGGACTTATCTTTACTGTTCTTCGTGTGGGAAGAATCCAAACCAGAACTGTTCCACAGTGTGTGGAGTTCACGTGTCGTCTCATTGAAAGTCACATTCTTTTCAGCATTGTTTGTTTCCGTCATTAGGAATTTTCTTTCTTGGTATCTGCTCTGAGCTATTCATGAAAGTTCTTGTCTCTGTTGCCACTATTCCTGTGTTTTTGGCGTCTCTCTGTTTACATGTGAGTTTGTAATCTTCAAAAGCTGTTGAAAAAACAAATAGTTTTAAGATAGGGAAAAAAATACCAATGCAATCAGAGCAGAACAAGAACTGGATAAAATACGTGCCAGCCAGTCCACAGTTCTGCTATTTTTCTTCTTAAATGCGGAGGCAGTTTTTTAAAAGGTAAAAAGATAGAGATAGCTAAATCTTTATTTTTGAAAGGTAAAATCACCATTTTTTTCCTTTCTTATAGTGATAAGGTGATAAGACTTTATCCCATTACAGAAGAGGAAGCGTATGCACTGAAGAAAATATACCACCAACTCAAGGTAATAGAATGTCCATTCACTTACCATTGTCCTTATAATGTGTTTACAGGGCTTTGCTGACTGGAGTCGAATAATTGGAATTAATTAGCCAAGGGCAGAAAATGCTAACTTGAAAGAGCTTTTAATGGATAGTTAAGGTTACTCAAAATATTATTATATATCTGACCCATTTTCTATTTTCTAGTTCATTTATTTTCCATCTCCCTTGTAAGCTTCATAAGAGAGCTCATCTGTTTTTGTTCATTGCTATATTCTCAGTGAGAGTCTAGAATATCCTAGAAGCTCAGTAAATGATTTTTTTAATGAATGAGTGAATTTAGCTTATAATTTTCCAGAGCTTCACTTTTCCTTCTTGAAATCTTCCTACAGATCATCTAGACATTTTCCTTCTAATTAAAACTTCAAGTAGAAGTGAGTTGAGAAAAAATAAAAGCTAGAAATTCAAGTTAATTCATTTTGCTATGTTTCAGTGGGTCTGATAAGAGAATTTTGTTGGCAAAGGTTAAAGGGCTCTGATTATTCAATCTTTGATGAATTTTATGGATTTTAGAGTTAGAGAGTTTCTCATCTCCCCATTACTGCATATAATTGAGTGTTAGCTTTAGCTAAAGAGTTGTGATGAGGAGTGTGGTGATGGGCTTTCTTTCATGCCTACCAAGAACAGAAGCAAGCCCATAAAATATGCAGTGGTTTAGCTTCATTTTAATGGATGGCAAAGCAGATTATAAAGGAGGCCTCATTAATCTTCAACGTGGGCTAGAAAAACATGTGTCCTCAATGACTGAAGTACAATCCTACCTGGAGAAGGTGTTAGGGGGGTGAGGGAGGAGGGACAGACTTAGTGCCTTCTGGAGATATCTGTAATTATCAAACTTTTGGTCTTTTATTTTTGGTTTGATTTTTCTCTTTGACATCTTCCCTTCAAATATTAAGTCTATTTGCAAATGAAGTTTTGAACTCTTAGTTTATTGATTTCCTTTCTTCCTCCTCATTCCTAGCCGCTGTGTATGCACTGTCTAGTTTAAGTTTGGTGTCATCACAAGGGCCTGGGGTGAGGATGCAGGAGCTCATCCTCAAATTGTTATGACCAGCAGAGAGACTGTGCTCACCGGGCATTTCCTAAACCTCCTCTCCTCCGCAAAGGAATCTCTGCTTCTGGATACTGACATTAACTTCTTCTAGTCATGTATGATCATCAACCCCATTATAGCCTTTTCAGCAACAGTATCTGAACACTATCTGAACAGTCCACCAGGGACTCAAAAGTTGCAAAGAAGCAAAGCAAGTTTCAAGTAGAAGTTTCTGTCTCCATTGATGCCACTTTACACCTTGGAGTCTACTATTTCAGGGAACAAAGATTATGAACCAAATATTGGAAAAAATGATTTGTGAAAGGAGTTTTTCCCAATTTGTGAATCTATTTACATGCTATGCCTTACAAAGTTATGAAATAAGATTCCCTCGTTGTATATGTGATGATCACCTACC